>NW_022631004.1:2186747-2444492 GCF_010015895.1 Lontra canadensis | reverse complement strand
GTACATAGTTATATAGTTATATGTACTAGTTATATATAGTATATAGTTATATATATATATATATAATGTTACAGTTTTTTTGTTAAGTTTTAAATTCAATATATATATTCATTATGGAGTTAAGTGTTGTGATTAGACCTGAATAATAGGAAATATATCCTCTATTATTAAATTTTGCTTACTATAGACTTTTCAAAGCATTAGAGAACATAAAAGACATTCGTCATGTGTCAGAGCATTCAGTGTTGATCATGATGATAGAAGAGCTTACTTAAATCAGTTCAAACTATGTCAGATACTTTAAGCAATTTATGTATTAGCACATTTTATCTTGGTAATTACTCTAGGATAGTAATATTATTCCGAATTTGCAGATGAGAGAACTGAAGCAAAGAGAGAGAATAAGCAACTTGCCTCAGTTCATACAACCTAATAGATGGAGAATTAAGATTTCAGTTCAGTTCAGGCATCCTGGCTTCAGAGCTCATGCTCTCGTTTGCCTTGCCATACTGTTTCTTATTTCCATTCTGTTGTAGCTAAAATGTCTGGCAGATTTTAGATTTTATCTTTGGTGCACTGAAATTTTACCAGGATGTGTCTAGTTGTGGGTTTCTTTTTCATAATCAAATTTACTTCGTTTTTGAAGAACCTTTAAAATCTAGGGACTTGTATCTTTCTATAGCCCTAGATCAGTCTTCTAAAATTACATTTTCTCATTATATTTTTGATTATTTTATTTTTATTTTTTTAAATATTTTATTTATTTATTTGACAGACAGATCACAAGTAGGCAGAGAGGCAGGCAGAGGAGGGAGGAGGGAAGCAGGCTCCCCGCTAAGCAGAAAGCCCGATGTGGAACTCGATCCCAAGAACCTGAGATCATGACCTGAGCTGAAGGCAGAGGTTTTAACCCACTGAGCTACCCAGGTGCCCCATATTTTTGATTATTTTTATCACTCATTTTGGTATCCCAGTTATTTCCTCCTGGATTTCCTGTTAAGTGGATTATACACTTCAATCTACCTTTCAAATGTCTGAATATTTCCCTGGTTTCTACCTCTTTGTCTTTTCCTCTTTGTTTTGGGAGATTAGCTTACCATCTTGGGACTCAATTTTATTGTTCATCAAACTAATTTATTTTATATCTGTAGTCATACTTTTAATTTTCAAGAGCACTTTTTTGTTCCTGTATTTTTTCTTTTCAATAGCAGTAAGATTCTGTTTCATAAATTCAGTATCTTTTTGTTTCTTTATGTGACTACTAGTTGGGATTTTTTATAGTTCTTTTCTGACTCTAAATCATCTCTTTTCTTACAAATTAGGTGTTTTTCTGTCTGCTTATTTATTTTGTTTCTCTTTATATTTGGTGTTTATTTTCTGTCTGATGATCCTTACTTTTATATTCATAGTATAAATAAATGCAGTGGTTAGTAAAATGACTGATTTGGGTTTTCCTAACCTGTTTCTCCTTAAATAGGAGTGAAAGCTAATTATGGACTCTTAAATTAGTGTTTTCTAATTGTGGACTCTTAAATGTGTGTTTCAGGGAAAGTCTCCTGGTAGATTGTGTTTAGGACCCCATATCCTCATATGTAATTTAAAAATTAGCAGAAATATCTGAAAAGTAATTTATAACATAAATTTTTATAATGGAAATCTTTGAGCATGACTAATCAAGAATAGTATGTATTCTAGCAGCAATGGCCACGGTTGCCAAACTGTGGAAAGAACCAAGATGCCCTTCAACGGACGAATGGATAAAGAAGATGTGGTCCATATACACTATGGAGTATTATGCCTCCATCAGAAAGGATGAATACCCAACTTTTGTAGCAACATGGACGGGACTGGAAGAGATTATGCTGAGTGAAATAAGTCAAGCAGAGAGAGTCAATTATCATATGGTTTCACTTATTTGTGGAGCATAACAAAGAGCATGGAGGACATGGGGAGTTAGGAGAAGGGAGTTGGGGGAAATTGGAAGGGGAGGTGAACCATGAGAGACTATGGACTCTGAAAAACAATCTAAAGGGTTTGAAGAGGTGGGGGGGTGGGAGGTTGGGGGAACCAGGTGGTGGGTATTAGAGAGGGCACGGATTGCATGGAGCACTGGGTGTGGTACAAAAACAATGAATACTGTTATGCTGAAAATAAATAAAAAAAATGGTTAAAAAAAAAAGAATAGTATGTATTCATATGCTATACTTCTATTAGAATCACCATGAATTTAACAGCTACAAATGGACCATACTGGTGTTTCAAATACTGTGGGTACTCTTACAGTGGATGCCATAATATTTTGAAATGATGAATAACTCTTGCTGTTTCGATAAAACAAACAGTAGGAGTGCTTGGGTGGCTCTGTTGGTTAAGTGTCTGACTCTTGATTTTGGCTCAGGTCATGATTTACGGGTTGTGGGGTAGAGCCCCTGTTGGCTCCACACTCAAGGGGAATTTGCTTGTGATTCTGTCTCTCCCTCTCCCTCTGCCCCTCCCAGTCCACCACATGCTCTCTTTCTCTTTCTTTCAAATAAATCTTAAAAAAAGGATAATAGGGACACCTGGGTGGCTCAGTTGGTTAAGCCGCTGCCTTCGGCTCAGGTCGTGATCCCAGGGTCCTGGGATCGAGTCCCGCATCGGGCTCCTTGCTCAGCGGGGAGCCTGCTTCTCTCGCTGCCTTTGCCTGCCTCTCTGCCTGCTTGTGTGTACTCTCTCTCTATCTCTGGCAAATAATAAAATCTTTAAAAAAAAAAAAAAAAGGATAATATTCTTTGATGTACATAAGATTGTATAAACTCCATTATATCAAAAATGTATGAACAAACTTTGTATTTATAAGTAATATAGGTTTTAATTCTAGGCTTGGAAAATTATAAGTCTATTTGTAATCTACATCAATGTCCAGCAAGGCATCCAAAACATGTACAAGGTACAGGGAAATTCTTCACAGTTGAAACTATCGATAATTTGTATAGTATTTCCCCAGCATTGAATACCAGTGTCACTTGCAGAATATTCTAGAATGTCGCTGGTAGAGTGTTGCCACTTTTGGGTACTATGGCGCTATACTTTTCTCTCCTCCTATTTCTCTACCAGTCTTACTCCATTTTATTTCTATAGTCCAGGAATTCTTTATTTTCTATAAAATTATGGATATATATATTTAACATGAGTACATTTTCTGAAATTTCAATGACATCTTGGGAGGAAGGGATGCAGAAGTGTCCTTCATCCTACTGTCTTGAACTGAAAGTCTTCATCTATTTTCTGTTCTTCCTTAAACTTCCCTCTCTCTGCTGTCTGCCCAAGCCTTATACATGCTCAAGTCTTTTCCATGTTAAAAAAGACTGGCATGGGTTTTGTACTCTCCTCTATCTACTTTTCTATTTCTTACTTTCCTAAAAGGAACAAGCTTCTTGAAATCGTAGATTATGTTTACCATCTCTGTCTTTTCTCTTTTTTTCTCTTTAAAACCTCTTTCTTTTACTGTCACTTTTGCCCTCCATACAGTGGTCCTTCAAAGAATAGCCAAAGTCATCTTTTGAAGATGAAGATCAGATCATGTCACTTCCCCTTTTCATTTTACACTGAACTTTGATTATACTTAGAATGAAATTCCTACTCCATGTCCTGTCCTGATGAGTCTGCCCTGGCCTCACTCTTCAACTTCAGCTCATGTCACTCTACTTATTTCCCTCTGCACCAGTCACAGCCGACTTCTGTCATTTCCTAGAGTGTACCAAGCCTTATCCCTGCTTAGGTGCTGTTTTGAGTTTCTTCCTGAAATGCTCTGTCTTTGCCCTTTTCATGGCTGCTTCATTCTTCGGATCTTATCTGAAATGTCATTTCCTTGGAGGTATCTTTCCCAATAATCCCATCTCATTTTTAAAAAGATTTTATATATTTATTGAATGAGAGAGAGTGAGAAAGAGAGCATGAACAGGGAAAGGGAGAGGGAGAAGCAGACTCCCCTGCTGTCAAGGGCTCTTAGGTCTCTGCTGCTATTAGGTTTGATATGCAGCAGTGGAAGTAACCAAATCCCTGTGGTGGAAGTGTCCCCATTCTGTTGGGCACCCGCATAGCTCCATCATTGCTACTGTAACTACTTTGTTCATGGTCCACTGTGCAATCTCTAGAAGGCAGAAGACAGAGACTGGCTGCTATCTACTGGATGTATCATCCTGTCTACTTAGTTGTTTAGGCTCCTGACTAGGGAATGATCTTTTAAGGGTGTGTCTGAGACACAAAGAGCTGCACGGTTTGTATCCACTTGCATAGTTTGAACCACACACTTCTCTTCCAGATTGTTTTTTCTCCAGTTTTTCAACCTTGCTTTCTCTGGGCCCTGACCAACCAGCCAAATGATTTGCTGCTGCTTAAGAATATGTGCATATCTTTATATCCAACCACTTTTCCTTACATCCTCAATTGATGACCAGAAGTACTGCCAGAGCCATGCCCACCAGGAGGATTTTTCCTCTGTCATGGTTACTCCTCCTCGAGCCTGTTATGCAGCAACATTCATTTTGGTTTACAACAGCATACTGATTTGACAAACTAAGAAGCAAGCTCAGGCTTTTTCCCTTCCCCTTTCCACTAGGAGTAGGGGACCCCATATTAGGCCATAGGTATGAGCTGAGAGAGAGGCATCAGAACAACAGAGGTGACATGTGGTATCTGTTTGTGTAATTTATGCCCATTAGATATGTTTGGCCATGATCTTTAATGTTTCATTTCCATCATTCAGTGGATATTGTAGTGCCTTCTTGTGATTTGGAACATCTGATGACATTCAGTCTTTGATAGGTGTCTCTCATTGCATAGTCATTTGATATGCCATGGTTAAAAAAAATGCAGTGGTAATTAGGTCAATACCAACAACTTCCTCCTTTATGGTATTCCCTAACTTCTCCCAACTTCCCAATACTTCTTTGAAGCTCTTCCTCATCATTGCAACTTTCTCTTTAAAAATTAGCATCCCAAACCTGCCCTCCAATGCTTCTGGTGTGATAATGACACTTCTGCTCGATGCTCCTGTAACTTTTTGTTCTAATTCTAGTCCTAGTTCTCCTTCTCTGTAAAGCTCATACATTTTGAGTACCTTATATTTTTATTATTGGGAATTGTAGGAGTTCTTAATATATTCTGGATACAGTCCCTTTTCATGTATCTTGTTGCACATACAGCCTGGTCTGTGGCTTGCCACTTCATTTTTTTAATGCCATCTTCAGATGATCAGACATCTTTATTTTGATGAAATCTAAGTTGTCATGCTTTAATAGTTATTGCTCCTGTATTTCTGCTTAAGAAATCACTGCCTATATCTTAATCCTAAAAATATTCTCCTATATTTGGTTCTAGAAATATCTAGTTTTAACTTTGCATTTGAATCTGTGATTTTTTGAATTAATTTTTTTAATGTGGTTTGAGTTAGAGATTGAGGTTGAGTTATTGCAGCATCAACTGATGAGAAAATTTTTCTCCCTTAGTGGATTTCTTTGGTTTCTATGTCAAAATTCAAATAACTACATGCATGAGTCCATTTCTGGCCTCCCTACTCTGTTTCAACAAGAGATTTGATATTTTTTTTTTACTAGTACTACAGTGTCCTAATCAATATCACTTTATACAAAGTCTTGAGATCAGTTTTGTACTTTTTGTTCAGGTGTGGCTATTTTAGGTTCTGTGTACTTTCACATGAATTTTACAATCAAATTGCCAGTTTCTATTTTTATAAAAGGTTGATAGGATTATAATTGATATTCATTAAATCTTAGGTCAGTATAGAGTTTTTCAATTCATAAACAGGTTATACACTTCCATTTATTAGATCTCAAATTTTCCTTGTTTTGCAGTTTTTAGTAAGGAGGTCTTACAAATCTTTGGTTAAATGTATTAATAAATATTTAATGTTCTTGATATTATTATCTATTAAATTTCTAAAAATAATTCTTTTGCTGTTAATATGTAGAAATATAATTGGTTTTTGTTTATTGACTTCATATTCTGCAATTTTGTTAATCCAGTTTATTAATTTTAAACCACTGAGCCACCCAGGCACCCCCAGTTTATTAATTTTAGTCACTCATTTGTACATTTGTTAGGATTTTCTACATGTTTTCAGTGAACGAATATTTTCTTATTTTTTCTTGCTTTGATTTTATGTTTTTTTTTTTCCTTTTTCTTGCCTTATTCCACTGCTGGAAGCTCCAATGGCTGACGTAGATTGAGTAGGTATCTTTACTTCATTCTTGATATTAAAAGTAAAGCATTCAGTATTTCCCCATTAGGTATTATGCTACCTGTAGTTATTTTGTAGATATCATTTATCAGAAGGAGGAAATCCTTTTCTATTTCTAGGTTTCTGTGAGTTTTTTCATAAACAAGTATTAAATTTTTTCAAATGATTTCTCTAAATGTATTAAAATTGTTATGTTTTTCTTCCTTTTTTAAAAATTTGGTTAAATCCATTGACTGATTTTTGAATTGATTTAATCTTTTATTCTTGAGAAAATCCTATCTGGTTATGACATTCAATTTTTTAAAAATACATGGCTGGATTTGATTTCCTAATATTTTGTTAATTTTAGGATTCCTAATATTTAAAAATATTAATATGTATATATGTTCATGAATTTTATTTAATTATTAGATTTTATTTAATTATTAAATTATTAATAAATATTAAATTAAAAATAAAAATTATTTAACTAATAAATTATTAATTTTTTATTTAATTTTTATAATGGCTAGATTTGATTTCCTAATATATTAATTGTTCATTGCTAATATTAGGGTTCCTAATATTTTGTTTATATACATACTTGTGTGTGTGTATATATACACACACATATATATGTATACACACACACACACACACACATATATATATATATATGATATATGGTATATGTATATTTTAAAGGGGAGGGAGGAGCAGAGAGAGAGAGAGAGAGAGAGAATCTTAAGCAAGCTCTCTGCCTACCCAGTGTAAGGCTTGATCTCACAACCCTGAGATCATGACCCAAGCCAAAATCAAGAGTTGGTCGCTTAACCAACTGAGCCACTCAGGTGTCCCCTAATACTTTGTTAATATTAATATATATTATTCATGAGGGACATTGATCTGTAATTTTCTTTTTTTATATTGTCTTTGGTTTTGGTAGCAGCATCATGCTGAGCTAGTAAAGTATATTGGGAAGTCATTCCTTCTCTTTTTTCTTAAAGAGCCTTTGTAACATTGTTATTATTTTCTCAGATAAATTTGATAAAATTTCCTGTGAAACCATCTGGGCTTGGAATTTCCTTTGTGTGAAGATTTTTGATAACAAAGTCAATTTCTTTGATAGATACAGGGCCATTTAAACTTTCTTTTTCACCTTGTGTCCATGTCAAGAAATTTGTTCATCTTATCTAAATTGTCTATTATTTTGGCACAAAATTGGTTTGCAATATTATCACATTTTCCTTTTAGTGTTTGAAGATTTTAGTGATGTTCTCTTTTTCATTCTTTGTTTTTGTTTTTAAGATTTTATTTATTTTTTTGAGATAGAGAGTGTGAGAGAGAGGGAAAGAGTATGAGCCAGGGGTGGGGGATGGTCTGAGGAAGAGGGAGAAGCCTGCTCCCCATGGAGCAGGGAGCCTAATACAGGGCTCAAACCTGAAGGCTGATGCTTAACCAACTGAGCCACCCAGGTGCCCCGTTATTCTTTGTGTTACTAATTTGTGGCTTCTCTCTTGTTGATTTATTTACTTAGAGGTTTGTTAATTTTGTTGATATTTTCAAAGACCCAATTTTGCCTTTGTTGTTTTCTCTATTGTTTGTCTGGTTTTTGAAAAGTTTTATTGATTTCCTCTCATCTTCTTTCTCTTGGAATTTCTTTACTCTTTCTTCCCCTGCCTTATTAGATTGGAAGCTTAAGTCAAGTCCTGTTTTCTTCACTATTATGAATAGTTAAAATTTCTTTCTAAGCATTGCTTTAGCTGCACACTACAAATTTGCATCTGTTTTTTCTTCACTACTTCATTAGAAATATTTTGTAACTACTCTTGTGATTTCTCTTTGACAATGAATCATTTATTTATTTATTTATTTTTAAAAGATTTTATTTATTGATTTGACAAACAAAGATCACAAGTAGGCAGAGAGGCAGGCAGAGAGGGAGAGAGGAGGAAGCAGGCTCCCCGCTAAGCAGAGAGCCTGATGCGGGGCTCGATCCCAGGACCCCGGGATCATGACCTGAGCCAAAGGCAGAGGCTTTAAACCACTGAGCCACCCAGGTGCCCCATGACAATGAATTATTTAGAGGTGTGTTATTTTAATTTATATATTTTTTCTAAGTATGTTATTCTTATATCTAATGTAATTACATTGTGGACAGAAAAACTATTTCTTTATAGTTTCAGTTATTTAAAAATATTAGGACTTATGGGGTGCTTGGGTGGCTCAGTCAAGCATCAGATTCTTGGTTTCAGCTCAGGTCATGATCTCAGGGTAATGGGATCAAGCCCCACATTGGTCTCTGTGCTCAGCAGAGTCTGCTTGAGATTCTTTCCCTCTACCTGCCTCTCTGCCCCCATCCCCACTTCTGTGCACACACACTCTCTTTCTCTTAAATAAATAAATAAATAAATAATCTTCAAAAAAATATTAGGACTCTGTTTATGGCCCAATATATGGCATGTTTTGGTGAATGTAAATGTACCATTTTTTTTTTTTTTAAAGTAGGCTCCATTCAAAGTGGGGTGTGAACTCACTACCCTAAGATTAAAACTTGAGCTAAGATCAAGAGTCTGACTGAGCCACCCAGATGCCCCATGTATCCTGTATTTTTGAAAAGAGTATATAACATATTCTGGAAGTGTCATTAAGTCAGAATGGTAGAGAGCTAAAATTATTTTTTTAAAGAATATGCTAATATTTGGATTCATCATAAAGATTTAAATGTGGTATTTTGGGGCACCTTGCTAGCTCAGTCAGTACAGCATGTGACTCTTGATCTCTCATGGTTTTAAGTTCAAACCCCATGTTGGTTATAAAGGTTACTTAAAAAAAGAAAACAAATCTTAAAAAAAAAATTATGTGGTATTTTAGTTTTATTATTTTAGAAATAGTAGGTATACATCAGTGTTCTTTATATATTATATATAATACATGTATGTTATATACATTAACATATACAATTTTGTTATGATGGATGTTTATTTTAAGGACTCCCAGAATATGAGAAAGGAGGGGAAATTTTATTGATAGCCTTTTTGTTCTCTAACCACCTATCCTTAAATTCTAGGAAGCACTTTAGACTTTAAAAGTCAGCAGGGGTTTCATTTGCAGCTCAGTAGAATGGAAAATTCAACTGAGGTACTAGGCTTGTTGTTACTTGTTATTTATGTTAAATATCCCCAATCAGGTAATATATATATAGCTTTTTAGAATTAAAAATTGAATAGATTCTAGTTTTAGCAGATCTCAATCCAAATACAGAATTTCTCTCATCCCCAGAAGCAACAGTTATTTTATTCTTAAGAATTCTGGTGTAGGGGCGCCTGGCTGGCTCAGCTTGGAAAGCGTGCAAATCTTGATCTCAGGGTTGTGAGTTCAAGCCTCATATTGGGCATAGAGCTTACTTAAATAAAAAAAGAAAAAAATTCTGGTGTATATTTGTTCAACTTTTATTTATAGGTTTTGTTTTCAATTGTTTTTTTTTTAACATTATTTAAAGATGTAAGCAGTGTTTTCATTGATACAGAAAAGTAAGGCTTCTGTAATTGACAATCTAGACTACTTCACTTAAAACACAATTTTGATCTTTTGATTAAAGACTTATATTCTTTAAGGAGGAGACGCATTACCTGAAACATTATATTTTATTTATTTATTGAGAGTAGACCACATTAGCTTCCAAATTGTGATAAAATATATTCATCCATTTGCTACTTTTATCCTCTTTTGAATTTGGAGAGAAAAAGAATTGGAAGGTGAGAAGTGAAATTGTTGTGTACTCTAAGTAGTATGTGCCTGCTTAAATATAGAAGACACTTGATATAAGTCCAAGTTTTGACCTATGACATATACTTGTGAACTGTTATTTAAGGATTGAAACCTAGACCTTATCTAGAATTCAGAGCAAAACAATTGGGCCACATTTGGTTTGATCCTATATTCCTTTATTCTCCAACTAACACAATTAACAACCACTAAATGATTATTTCAAAATAATGTACTTATTTTCCTCACCACAGTAGACTGTGTATATTTTGATTTTCCTGAACTTCTTTCATTGAGTACTGCTTTAAGTCACCATCTTCAATACAACACTAACATTGGTGTTCAGGGTTTTTTAGATGCTTATCAAGAGACTGGAAATTATTCTTGGAAAAACATATTTTCTGATGGCTTTAGAAGAAGGCCTGAATGATCAACAGTCTTTTTCTAAATCCTTAATGATACATTCCTGGAAAATAAGAGTCTAGGTTGCGCTTTCATTGGGGCAAGAATCTGATAACCTCAGACTTTATGCATTTATTATACAGAGTATGGACAGAAACAAAAGCTTTTTAAGGAGTTAACATTAATAATTCCTATTGCTTTGTCTTAGTTTTTCATTTTAATTCTCAAAATGAGTTTCATTTTAATTCTCAAAATGAGTCTTAGTTTTTCATTTTAATTCTCAAAATTAATTCAATATTTTTCCATCATTTTTTTGGAACCTGTTATAGGTAGACCTAAAAAATGAAATAAATTTAATAATAGTAGATAGATTTTCACTCTTCTGCTTTGATATACTGCAACTTAAATACTGTGATACAAAGTTAACTATTAATATAGCATATATAAACCAATAAGAAAATAAAAAAATATATTTGCTTAATATATATACATGTTTATAACAAAATATGGAAGAAATATTCATAACTATTACTGTCCTCATTTCTGATGACATGACATGATTATAGCTGGTATTTATGACTACATTCTTCTATACCTACATAATCTACTACTACTTAATCCATGTTCCCTCTGCTCTCAGAAGGTGCTTCAGCTGGTTAAGATTCTTTGCCAGGTGGGAGGTATTAGTTTCCTAGGGCTACTAAAACAAGATACCCCAGACTTGGTGGCTTAAATCAAGAGGAGTTTATTCTCTACAGTTCTGGAGGAAAAAGTCTGAAACCAAAGCACCTGCAGGTTTGTTTCTTCCTGAAGCTTCTGAAGTAAAAACTGTTCTATACCTTTCTCTTAGCTTCTAGTTATTGCTAGCATCCCTGGCTTTCTTGGTTTATAGATGTAACACTCCCGTCTTTGCCTCCATATTTGGATGTTATTTTTCCTATTTCTGTGTGTTTCCTCTGTGTCCAAATTTCTCTCCCCTTAAAAGGACAATACTCATTGGATTAGGGCCCACTCCAATCCAGATTGACCTCATCTTAACTTGATTATATCTGCGAAGACCCTATTTCACAATAACATCATGTTCACAGGTACTGGGGGTTAGGACGTAATGTGTCTTGTTCCAGAACACAAGTCAGTCTACAACATGGGGTAACCCAAACCTTTATTCCTGAAGGGCTTGGATTATTAGAAACCCGTCTTTTGAGTTGTTACAGTTTCCCTTTGACTTTAATCACATGGCAGGATAGCATTAAGAGATACTTTAAGGGATCTCCTATATTCCAGACATACTCTTTATTACCTCTATTGTGTAGTAGCAGTCCAATTTTTCCTTTGTAATCATAATCAGTTGAAGCACCCAGCACAATACATTCCTTCTTTTTCAGTTGATTCAGAGGCATTAGGAACCCAAAGTGGCAGGATAGTAGTCTTAATTTCTTTTTTTTTTTTTTTAAGATTTTATTTATTTATTTGACAGAGAGAGATCACAAGCAGGCAGAGAGGCAGGCAGAGAGAGAGAAGGAAGCAGGCTCCCTGCTGAGCAGACCGCTCGATGCGGGGCTCGATCCCAGGACTCTGAGATCATGACCCGAGCCGAAGGCAGCGGCTTAACCCACTGAGCCACCCAGGCGCCCCTATAGCAGTCTTAATTTCAATGGAATCATTGAATCATTGAATTCTTCTACCAATCCTGGTAGAAGAATTCCTTCCTTTGGAACTAAGACCTCTAGACAAACAGAGCATAGGGCTGCCACAATAGGGAGCAAAAGTTTTGCTAGGGGATTACTAGGGGTAATAGAGGAGCTATTCTCTTTCTACTCCTTCAATTCTGAATTTGTTAATCCTGCTTATGGGAGAATAGTACCATGTACTGGACGCTGATTTCGAGCTTATACAGCTTCTTGCAGAGCCTTCCCCTAGAGCTGCGAGGTATTGTTACCTAGCTGGTGTGGTAGCTGAGTTTCAAAAGACGATTTGACCATTTTATTGAACCAACTGTCTCAGAATGATGGAGAACGTGGTGAGACCAGTGAATTCCATGTTATGGGCTTATTGCTGCACTTAATTTGCTGCAAAGTGAGTTCCTTGATCAGAAGCAATGCTGTGTCAAATACCAGAATGGTGGATAAGGAATTTTTTAGGTTGAAGGATGGTAGTTTTGGAAAAAGCTTTATGTGCAGGGAATGTAAATCTATATCCAGAATAAGTGTCTATTCCAGTGAGAACAGACAATTTCCACTTCAATCATAGAAGCAGTGTAATCAGCTACCTGCTATCAGGGAATGGTGCCATATCAGAGACAGTGTTGGTCTCTCCTCCTGGAAGATAGGGCATTTAGCAGTGGCTATAGCCAAGTGGCTGTGGTTAGTAGGAGTCCATGTTGATGAGTTTATATATAAACTTCCATCTCTGTCAGCACAGTGCTTTGTTAATGAGCTCATTGGGCAATGACAGAAGTAGCAAAAGAAAGAAGCTGACTGGGATCTACAAAATGGGTCATTCTATCTACTTGATTTTTAAAATCCTTCTCTGCTGAGGTCACCTGTTGGCGAACATTCACATGGGACACAAATATCTTCATGTTTTTTTGTTCACTTTCAGGTAGTGCCTGCATATTGTGCAGGACCATTTCTATTTTTTTTAAGGATTTTATTTATTCATTTGACAGACAGAGATCACAAGTAGGCAGGCAAGCAGAGAGATGAGGAAGGGAAGCAGGCTCCCCTCTGAGCAGAGAGCCAGATGTGGGGCTCGATCCCAGGACCCTGAGATCATGACCTAAGCCAAAGGCAGAGGCTTTAACCCACTGAGCCACCCAGGTGTGCCATGCAGGACCATTTCTAAACCAAACCTGATTTCTGTCTTCCTCAGCCAGCTGGTTGTAGGGAATGACCGATGTGGTCACTGTTGCAGGCCGGCAGGGACAAGTAAATACAACAGAGTAGGGGCTTTTGTAGTGGCCATTTCAGCCATTTTTTAATGCATTTTACTTGCACCTTCAGGTCCTTTTGTAACTTAATCCTGTATATACCACTTCAATTTGAGGAAGGAGTGCTGCTGCGCATGCTCAATTTTGTGGCTTCCTGGGTCAGCTAGTTCATGATGGGAAACTCAAGTTGTATGGTAACTTGGTGGCCCATAATTAAGTACTTAATTTTTAGTAAGGTGTAGTAGCAAATCTTTCTTTCCAAAATATTAAGGTTCTGTGTTGTGATTAACCTATAGGGATCTGCTGAAGGCTTTTAATGGTGTCTGTATGTCTCAGTGACATTTCAAGTGCCATCAGATCTATTGGACCATATGGTCTCATTGGTAGAGCAGTTTGCTTGGCAGCTTGGACATGTCTTAGAGCCTTTTTTAATTCTGGACCCCAATCAGAGCTAGCAGCTTTTCAGGTCAGTTTAGCACACAGAAATGAAGAATATGTGGCCTCCCAAATCTAAAGAGGCCAGTAGCATTGTGCCTCTTTTTGGGTTGTAGCAGGGGCTAGATGCAACAACTTACCTTTCATCTTAGAAAGGACACCTAGATATTCCCTGCATTGTTGGACACCTAGAAATTTCACTGAGATGGAAAGTCCCTAGATTTTTGTTGGATTTATCTTCCACTTTTGATATGAAAACAGCTTATCAGTATGTCAGATACCTTCTATTTCTTACTCATTAGGTCCAATGTGCATAATAGCATCAATGTAATGGACCAGTATGAAGTCTCGTAGATGAGAAAAGTTATCAAATTCCCTAGGGAGTAAATTATGGCATAGAACTGGAATGTTGATATATCCCTGAGGTAGGACAGTAAGGGAGTATTGCTGGCTTTGCCAGCTGAAAGCAAACTGCTTTTGGTGGTCTTTATTAACAGGATTGAGAACAAAAATCATTTGCCAGATCGATAGGAACATATAAGTTACCAAGGTTGTATAAGTTTAACTAGTAAAGCCACATCTGGAACAGCAATTTCATTCAGTCACCTCGTGAATAAATTTATGATAAGGCAGCATCAGTCTTCAAAATTCTTCTGTTTTCTGTATAGGCAAGGTAGTCAAGCTGAATGGAAACGTGATGAAAATCCCGTCCTTATCTTTCAAGTCTTTGGTGGAGGCATTCCTCTCTGCAATCTCTGTAGGAATGTGGTATTGTTTTTGGTTCACTGTTTTTCTAAGTATAGACATTTTTTAGTGACTTCATTCCACAGGTCAGGGAACCATTGGTAGGTATTCTGCCAGTTGCTGAGTCTGTTCCAAGTTGCATCCTGAAACTGGTGAAACTTACACAGATCAATTTAGAATTTAGTAGACTGCCCATCTTATTTAGGAATACCGTGATCAACTGGTTGTGTCACAGGTTTCTGTGAATAAGACTATTCAGATTACTGCTTTGACTCCACTGTCTATTTTGGTACCCATGATTACCTTGTCTGTGGGGATTAAATGCTGCCAGTAAGCCCCTGCCACCCAGGATACAATTATCCTCATTCCCTTTAGGGATTCTGGTTCTAGTAAGCATTTTCCATAGTAATTTCTGAACTTCAGAGAAGAATAACTGCAGCTATTCAAGATAGCTGGGGCTACCCTCACAATTTTATTTCTCAGTTGGGGTAAAAGGTGTGTCCTCTGCATCTTCATGGGAGGGTGAACAGATCTTATGTGATAAATCAACTCTAACATTCTAATATCCCTAAGTTTGGATACCTGGAGTCAGTCGCATGTCTGACTGGAGTTTCAGAAGCAGAAGACAGAGGCAGTATTAGGGTGAGCAATATTCAAAAAGATAATGACTGAAAGTTTTTTGACTTATTGGAAGACATGAATATTTGAATTCAAGATGCTTAGTCAATCTCACATTAAATATGCAAACACACACACAAACATGTAATAAGACATGATTATACAATAGCAGCAAAACAAAGTTCTTCAAAGAATCAGAAAACAGTTACCTATAAAGGAATAAAAGTTAGACTGTTGGGGCACCTGAGTGGCTCAGTGGGTTAAGCTTCTGCCTTCAGCTCAGGTCATGATCTCAGGGTCCTGGGATTGAGCCATGCATCGGGCTCTCTGCTCAGTAGGCAGCCTGCTTCCCCCGCTCTCTCTGCCTGCCTCTCTGCCTACTTGTGATCTCTCTCTCTCTGTCAAATAAAAAAAACAAACAAACTGTTAGTTGACTTAACAGCAACAGTAGAAACGAAGAAAATGAAGTAATGTCTTTTAAGTAACAAAACAAAATAAAAGTCCGTTTTTGGCAGATAGTGTACTCAGAAAAAGTCCAATTTAAGAAGGTGAGATAACAGATATTTTCAGACACCACAACTCAGTAACTGAGTTAATGAGCATCACCCTCTCATTAAAGGTATTTATATAGGTTGTAATTTAGAAGGAAGTAAATGGTCCCAGAGGAATATCAGAGATACAAGAGAAAAACAAATGGAAAATTCAGATATGTTGATAGAAGGGTATTGTCCAGAATTTTAGGAATGAGGGAGGAGAAAGATTAAAATTTGTGTTTATAATTTTGATATGTACAAAAAAATCCCATTAATCCATCATCATATTCAGCATATAAGCCATATATAGGAAACGTGAAACTAAAAATTCAAGGAGGCCTTGAAGAGTATTCTCTGATGGATGAAACAATTTATTAATCTTTTTCTATTTATTTTGTCATTTTATTTTCTTGGTGGCCTGTGTATGGGTCAGTTCTGAGCAACTCTTTTCAAGTGCTATTATTTCTTTACCATGACATAGGAAACAATAAAAACAAGTATTTGGAAATGAAAAGCCCATGTGTTTTTCTGTCTATCTGTTGATCCATCTGCAACTACCTACATACCTACCTATCTGTATGGCTTTATCCTATTTCTGTATATTCTGCCTTGCTCCAGAATTTTTGGTGTAAGGAATGCATCATTGGGAAGATCTAACTTGGTAAACATCAATCAAATGCATGTAAAATATTGTGTTTGTGAGATTTGAAAATAACATTAAAATTTCTTAAAGGATAGTTGTGTATTTCCTCCTAATTTAATTTTATATTTGTTTACAAAAATCTTCTTGGGAAAGATGACTCATTTGGGTTTTATTCCAGTGATGTCTCCTGTAGTTAAAAGTTTATTGGAGACATGATGAAGGATTTCCCTTTTCTTAAGAGAGAGAGTTAACGAAGTGCCGAATTTAGTGCTATAAACTAAACTTGTGCAATGAATGTCTCATCAGAATGCCTGTGTATTATATATCTGGATATAGCAAATTAGATACAATAATGTGACTATAATATATAATATATTGAAGTGAATATAATATCTAATATTTCAATATGATTTGAACATGACCAGGTAAAAGTCTGTATAGTTTTAAACTTATAATAAAAATACTCCACCTATATTCAGTTTCATAAATACTGAATACTGTTGGGACTGTTTGAGAAATGGGTTAGAGTTAATAGAGTTAATAATATATAAATTTATTACATACATACATACATCTTTTGTGATGATGCAGTTTTTACTTTACCGGTTATACAAAAGGACTGCGATGGACTTTTCAACTGGCTTGCTTACAGACCCCTTAGTGATGACCTGGCCATGACTATGACTGTGTCATTTTGATGGTGAGTTCTGTGACCATATTAAAATCGAGCTTAAATGAATTGCCTTTTCAGCTCTTCATTGAACAGTGAAAAAGTATTATATTATAAATAAAAATTATATTTTGAATGAGATTAGTATATATATAATAGAAGTACTTCAGAAAGTATATGATCTGGAAGAAAATCACACTGTATTGCCTAGTGTGTATTGTGTCTGCATGAAGATCTATCTATTATTTCAAATACAACAGTATTCATTTTATTAGAAAGTACACATACATGGTATTTCCACTAACAATATCAGATGTTGTTATAAGTAAGAAAGATAATTTATGCTTTTAGGAGTCTGTCTATTCCCAGAAGTAAATAATGCTGATACAACCATAGCCTTCTTAGACATTTCAGCTGTTTTCATGCTAACGGTTGTCTAGTTGATTGGGTGCTGATAAATACCAGCATAATTGTTCCCACTGAAACTCAATAATAAGGAGGGACTTAACCTGCAAAAAGAGAAGCCTATGAAGCCGTTAAAAATGTGCCTTTAGAAAATAGATTAGGGAGTCTTTTCTTTCTAGTTTGTTCTTTATTTTTAGTATATCTTTTTCCAATCACATGTTTATTCTCACTTTTCTCAGGACTTATTCAACCTCTTTCCAAAAAAATCTATAAATACATATAGTGAGCATGTTAATTGAATATATAAATACCCACTTATATAACTAGCTATCAAGATTTTTTATATGTTTCCAAAAAGGTTTGCTTTGTGATCATATAGATATAGGTACAGAAAAAAAAACCAACAACAAAGGAACAATAACTCAAGCTCATTTGTATCTTTTGTTTGTAAAAAGTGTTCCTTAGGTCTAGAGTGAGTTTAATCTTGCTTGCTGGAATTTTCTATGCCATTTGAATTTCTACATGGTGAAAGATAATTGATAGTAGCTTCTCTTAGCTGTAAGCTGCTAAACCTCTGGCTATATCCAGAGTGATGGTTTTTCTTTTTGGGAATGCTGATGGTAGTCAGAATATTCTAGATCAAGGTTGACAAACTTTTTCTAAGGGCAAGGTTGTTTTAGTATTTTAGGCTTTGCAAGCCGAGAGACAAAATTGAGACTATGATATAGGTACTTATATAACCATCTAAGATGTAACCAGCTAGGATGCCAAAGAGGGGAACCCCCCCCACCAATATAGGTGTTTTTGAAACCTGACCTTGTGGGTCTTAGTTTATTGATCTTTGTTCTAAATGGATAAATTATTTGATTCTGCCCCTACCTGCCTCTTCTCCTACCAAATGATAGAGGTAATGTCCAGGTGTTTTTTTTTTTTTTTTTCCTCATTAAACTTTTGTTTTAATAGATCTTAAAATTCTGTGACAGATTTTTGGTAAATTTGTTTCCATTAAAATGTGCTGATTTTAAAAACTAATAAAACTTCAGTCAACATACACAACACAAAACATGGGCCACAAAACATTCTCCTTTCCTTCTGAAGGTTTTATCATGCATTGGTTATCATTAACTAGTCTTTTACTTTTAACTTAAAAGGCCAATTGACACAAACAGTTCTGAGATTGTTCTTCCACCACTGATAAGACTGGGGTGGTGGGTCCTGGGGGGATAATATTTATTTAGCCTTCTGAGCTTTCTGGGTGGACTGGGTGACCTTGACAGTTACAGCTGCCTTCTTGTCTATTGCTTTGATGACACCCACAGCAACCGTCTGTCTTATATCAAGAACAGCAAAAATGGCCCAGAGGAGGATAGTCAGAGAAGCTGTCAACACACATAAGCTTCCCAGGAACCATATCAATGATGGCAGCATCGCCAGATTTCAAGAACTTGGGACCACCTTCCAGCTTTTTTCCAGCATGACGATTTATCTCTTCCTTCAGCTCAGTGAACTTGCATGTGCTGGTATTCTTGGTGTGAGACTTTAACAGAGCAGATGTCTCTCTTCCTTAGATAAAGAATTATTTTTTAACATATTATAATCTGACTTCATTAGCAAAGGTAGACTAAATTACTGTTTTGGAGTTATAATAATGATGATGATGATGATAATAATAATAAAAGAAGGTGATTTGGTGTGGGATAGTGAAGATATATCCATAATTGTAATGATTTTAAGTACTTCCTGTATTTTGAGTCTTTCTATTTCAGAAAAATCTAGAGACCAATACATTCGTGATTTTGTGAAAAAGAATCAGAGTCATGAGCAATTTTATGGAAAATTATTAGAATCAATCTCTTCAAAAATCATTGTAACTCAAACTACCCAGTGAAAAGAGGACTCTAGTAGAGCTAACTGAAATATTACAGGTAGTTTCTATATATTTTACCTAATTTTAAAAAATCGTTTTACTTTCCTTAACCTGGTGTATGTTTGTCTCCTTGGAGCTTTTTTCCCCCCACTTTTCTTTCTTATGTTTGCTTATAAATGAGTTTTTATTTTCTAATTTTTTATTTTTTAAAATATTTTATTTATTTATTTATTTATTTTTTAAAAAATATTTTATTTATTTATTTGACAGAGATCACAAGTAGGCAGAGAGACAGGCAGAGAGAGAGGAGGAAGCAGGCTTCCTGTGGAGCAGAGAGCCTGATGTGGGGCTCGATCCCAAGACTCTGGGATCATGACCCGAGCCGAAGGCAGAGGCTTTAACCCACTGAGCCAGCCAGGCGCCCCATAAATGAGTTTTTGTTTTACTTATTTGACATTAGAAATTCTGAGAAAATTATATGGAATTTAGTAATTTTATCTTCCTTATGATATTAGAAGATAGACTTATCTGATAAAGAATCTAAGGCATGAGAGGGTTAGGAGCATGGATACAAATGTTGAGGGACATCTGGGTGGCTCAGTCTGTTAGGTGGCCGCCTTCTGCTCAGGTCATGATCCCAGGGACCTGGAAGAGAGTCCCACATTGGGCTCCTTGCTCAGCAGGCAACCTACTTCTCCCTCTGCCTTCTGTCCCCCCTGCTTGTGCTCGCTCTCTCCCTCTCTCTCTCTCTCTGACAAATAAATAAAAATATTTAAATTAAAAAAATAGAAATGTTGAATTTTGGGGCACCTGGGTAGCTCAGCCAGTTAAGCATCTGCCTTTGGCTCAGGTCATTATCCCAGGGTCTTGGGATTAGGCCCTACATCGGGCTCCCTGCTCAGCAATTTGTTTCTTCCTCTCCCTCTCCCTGCCACTCCTCCTGCTTGTGTTCTCCCTCTCCCTCTGTCAAATAAACAAATAGAAAACACAAAAAGAGTTAATAAGAAATGTTGAATTTAAGTTAAAAGAAACATTTGTTTACTTACTTCAATGGAAGTCTTTTTATATATAGTTGGTAAAAATTGGTCTAATGAACTCATCAGCTTTGTTATTTTGCATGAATTTTGAAAGGTGTCTAAACATTTTTAAATTATTTATACCATTGATCTATTGGGGATTTAATTTAGATTGAAGATATAAGAACAGTCTCCTTTCTGTAAGAATGAGTCTCCTCTATACCTATTTTCTTCCTTTTTAAGGGAATATTCTTTCTGTCCCCTACCCAGGGATATACTTGTGGGCACACATGAAATGCCTGTAATTAAAAAAAAATGAAAAAGGTCATGCAGAAAAGGATCAGGTAATGTAACTATGTTTATAATTGAACAAATTGTTAGATGCTGCTGCTTGTGAAGATACCAGTTGGCAATCATTCACTGACAGGATTTCATTAGGCTTCAGTACATTTTTCCTGGTCTCGTGGTTGGGAGTTAAAGAAAGACATTTGTTTCATTAAAACTCCCTTCTGAGGTCGGCAATGCTAAATATTTGAGAGAGCACATACCAAACTGATGACTAAAGGCATTTATCATAGCTGCCTTACCAAATTTGAATGGGTATGGAAATATTTTGAGGAATGAAAAATAAAGTCTGAAATAAAGGAAATTTTATCATTAGGAAAGGACCCCCCCCCCATATGAAAATATTTCCCCTTCCTGCCAGTTTCAGGAATTTTTTTTTTTAAGATTTTATTTATTTGAGAGAGAGAGAATGAGTAAGAGATAGAGAGCAGCAGGGGAGAAGCAGACTCCATGCTTAGCAGGGAGCCTGATGCAGGACTCAAGCCCAGGACACTGGTGTCGTGACCTGAGCCAAAGGCAGATGCTTAATTGACTCAGCCACCTAGGTGCCTCAATTTCAGGAAATTCTTAATGGAGCACTGGACTTTTCCTTTTCCTTACCAGATCTGAATCTAACAACAACAAAAAAACTAAGAGCAAAAAGACTCCAAGGAAGTGCATGTCATTTAGAGATAGAGGACTTTTGCAAAAGGTTTTCTAGATAACATTGGTAAATCATCCACCAATTACCCTAAAAGGTTCTTGGCACTGCTGTGAGGTCTGTCTTCTAGAACTGTTTCAAAGGTCTGTCAAGCTGCGTTTCCCCGGAACACCTGCTTTTTTCGCTGTAGAGGCTCTACCTCATCCCACAGATCTCACCGCTTCCTGGCTGAGGGTGACCAGATGGGACATTTTGGGGCAGAGTTTCAGGCTTTACTTTAAGCAGAAGGACCAGAGCGAAAAGAGTGTTCAGAAGTCACCCCCATCTGCAGTCATCTTTAGAGGCCTTGCTTAGCTTCCCCCTACCCCGGAGGCTGGCTCCTGACATGTGGTTTGAGGGCACAGGCCACCCTGCCTCTCCTCCTTCTCGTGAAGTGCTGTATACACTGCAATTCAGGCAAAATGGGAATTAAATGTTAGATCCAGCTTTTGGGGAGATGGAATAAATTACAACTCCTCCAAGAGTATGTGGGTCCTCCATTGCCTATTGGGATGTTGTCTTGTCTTGTCTTTTCCTTTCCTTTCTCTCTTCTGTTTTGGAATGTTGAGTATTTTTAAGTATTTAAATTCCAATTAGTTAACTTACAATGCAGTATCAGTTCCAGGTGTACAATATAGTGATTCAACATTCCATACATCAACTGGTGCTCATCTCAAGTGCACACCTTAATACCTATCACCTATTTAACCCATCCCCCACCCACTTCCCTTCTAGTAACCATCAGTTTGTTCTCTGTAGTTGAGTCTGTTTCATGTTTTGTCTCTTTCTCTTTTTTCCCCTTTGCTTATTTGTTTTATTTCTTAAATTCCACATCTAGTGAGGGATTTCTGTTTTTTAAATAGAAAATTTTATCCCACTTCTTTGTCTGATGTCTGCTTAGAGATTGTTGGTGTTGAGTCTCTATCACCAGGGAATGAAGGGCTCAAAACACTTTGTGGCAAGAAGTATATATCAGTAGGGATGCCTGGGTGGCTCAGTTGGTTGGATGACTGCTTTCGGCTCAGGTCATGATCCCGGAGTCCCGGGATCGAGTCCTGCATCGGGCTCCCAGCTCCACAGGGAGTCTGCTTCTCCCTCTGACCTTCTCCTTGCTCATGCTCTCTCTCACTGCCTCTCTCTCAAATAAATAAATAAAATCTTTAAGAAAAAAAAAGTACACATCAATAATTACTTTGAATGTAAATGGATTAAACATTCAAATCAGGAGACATAGGATGATGGAATGGAAAAAAGCAATACTCAACTATGTGCTGCCTACAAGAGACTCATTTTAGACTTAAACACACATGCAGATTGAAAGTGAAGGGATGGGAAAGCATTTATTATGCAAATGGAATTGCATAGAAAGTGGAAAGTAGCAATACTTATATCAGACAAAATAGACTTTAAAACACAATCATAAAGGGACTTCTCTAACAAGGAGATATAATGATTGTATTTATGCACCCACCGTGGGAACACCTAAAAACATAAGCTAATAACGAAGTAATTGAAAGAATTTCAAGAACAGTAGCGGACTTTTAACATCCTACTTACATCAATGGACAGATCATCTGAACAGGTAATCAACGAGGAAACAGTAGCCTTGAGTGACACTTGCGACCACATGGATCTAACAGATATGTTTGGAACATTCCATCCTAAAACAGCAGAAAACGCATTCTTCTTAAGTACACATGGAACGTTCTCCAAAAGTGATCACATATTAGGCCACAAAGCAAGTCTCAACAAATTCAAAAAGATCAATGTCATACCATGCATTTTTTTCTGATCACAATGCTATGAAACTAGAAATAAATCACAGGAAAAAGTTTGGAAAGAACATAAACACATGGAGGTTACATAACATGCTACTAAACAATGAAAGGGCTAACCAAGAAAGCAAACAGGAAATTTAAAAAAAAAAATATGTGAAGACAAGTGAAAATGAGAACACAATGGATCGAAATCTTTGGGATACAGCAAAAGTGCTTCTGAGAGGGAAGTTTATACCAATACAAGTTTACCTTAAGAAGCAAAATAATCTTGGGGCACCTGGGTACTCAGTGGGTTAAAGTCTCTGCCTTCGGCTCGGGTCATGATCTCAGGGTCCTGGGATGGAGCCCCACATCAGGCTCTCTGCTCAGTGGGGAGCCTGCTTTCCCACTCTGCCTGACTTTCTGCCTTCTTGTGATCTCTCTCTGTCCAATAAATAAATAAAATCTTTAAAAGAAAAAAGCAAAAAAACTTTAGTAAGCCAACCTAACCTTATACCTAAAGGAGCTAGAAAAAGAAGAGTAAAGAACAAACTAGGAGAAGGAAGGAAATAAGATTAGAGCAGAAATAAAAGAGAAACTAAAAAAACACTATAACAAATCAAGGAAACAGGAACTGTTTCTCTGAAAAGATTAAAAAAAAATGATAAACCTTTAGCCATATTCATAAGAGAGAGGAAGAGGGAAAGGACTCAAATACAAAATCACAAATGAAAGAGGAGAAATAGGGGTGCCTGGGGGCTCAGTCATTAAGCGTCTGCCTTTGGCTCAGGACACGATCCCAGGGTCCTGGGATTGAGTCCCACATTAGGCTCCCTGCTCAGCAGGAAGCTTGCTTCTCCCTCTCAGTCCCCCTCCATGTGTTCCCTCTCTCATTGTGTCCTTTCTATCAAATAAATAAGTAAAATCTTAAAAAAAAAAAAAGGAAGAGGAGAAATAAATGACACCACAGAAATACAAAGGATATGAGAGAACAGTATGGAAAATTGTATGCTAACAAATTGGACAACCTTGAAGAAATGGAAAAATACCTAGAAACATATAACTTCCCAAAACTGATCAGGAAGAAATAGAAAATTTGAATAGGCCAATTACCATCAATGAATTTGAATCAATAATAAAAAAACTCAGAACAAATAAAAGTCCAGAACCAGATGGCATCAGAGACTGTCACCAGTGAGTTCTATCAAACATTTAAAGAAAACTTAATACCTATTCTTCTCAAACTATTCCAAAATATAGAAGGGGAAGGAAAGCTTCCAAATTCATTCCATGAAGCCAGCATTACCTTGAAACCAAGAACAGTTAAAGACACTGCCAAAAAAGGGAACCAAAGGCCAATATCTCTGAAGAATATAGATGCAAAGATCTTCAATATAACATTAGCAAACTGAATCCAACAATATATTAAAAAAATTCACTGTGAACAGGTGGGGTTTATTCCAGGTATGCAATGGTATTCAGTATTCACAAATCAACATGTTACATTTCATCAATAAGAGAAAGGATAAATACCACATGATCATTTCAGTAGGTAGAGAAAAAGCATTTGACAAAGTACAACATCCAGTCATGATAAAAACCCTCAACAAAGTAGGTTTAGAGGGAATATACCTCACATAATCAAGACCAAATATGAAAACCCACAGCAAATGTCATACTCAATGGTGGAAAACTGAGAACTTTTTCCCTAAGATCAGTAATAAGACAAGGATTTCCATTCTCACCTCTTTTATTCAACATAGTACTGGAATTGTAGCCACCTAGGTGGCTCAGTAGGTTAAGCATCTGCCTTCAGCTCAGGTCGTGATCCCAGGGTCCTGGAATGAAAGCCTGCATCAGGCTTCTTGCTCAGCAAGGAGCCTCCTTCTCCCTCTCCCTCTGCCTGCCACTCCCCCTGCTTAAGCTCTCTCTCTCTCTGTCAAATAAATAAATCTTTAAAAAATGCATCCAAATTGGTAAGGAAGAAGTAAAACTTTCACTATTTGCAGATGACATGATCTCTATATAGAAAACCCTAATGACTCTACCAAAAAAATACTAGAACTGATGAATGAATTCAGTAAGGTCACAGGATTCAAAATCAATGTACAGAAATTTGTTACACTTCTATACACTATTAATGAAGTAGCAGAAAGAGAAATCAGGAAAACAGTCCCATTTACAGTTGCACCCAAAATAATAAAATACCTAGGAATAAACTTAATCAAGGAGATGAAGGGACTTAACATGTGAAAACTATAAAACAGCAAATGGAAAGATACTCCATGCTCCTGGATTGGGAGTACAAATATTGTTAAAATATCGCTACTACCCAAAGTACTCTACAGATTTAATGCAATCTTTATCAAAATACCAACAGTATTTTTCACAGCGCTAGAACAAACAATCCTCAAATTTGCATGGAACCACAAAAGACCCCAAATAGTCAAAGCAGCCTTGTAAATGAACAAAACTGGAAGTATCCCAATCTCATATATCAAATTATACTACAAAGTTGTAGTAATCAAAACAGTGTGGTACTGGCACAAAAATAGACACAGAATAATGGAACAAAATAGAGAGCCCAGAAACAATTCCATGATTATATGGTCAGTTAATCTTTGACAAAAAAGGAATGACTATGCACTGGGAAGAAGACAGTGTCTTCAACAATGATGTTGGGAAAACTGGATAGCTACATGCAAAAGAATGAAAACGGAACAGTTTTTTTTATACCATACACAAAAATAAACTCAAAGACCTAAATGGAAGATTTGAATCTATAAAAATCCTAGAGGAGAGCATAAGCAGTAATTTCTCTGACTTTGGCTGTAGCAGTTTTTTTTTTTTTTTTCCTAGATATGTCTCCTGAGGCAGGGGAAACAAAAGCAAAACTATTGTGACTTTATTAAATAAAAAGTTTCTGCATAGAAAAGGAAATAATCAACAAAACTAAAAGACAAGCTACTGAATTGGAGGATTATTTTCAAATGGCATATCTGATAAAGAGTTAGTATCCAAAATACATAAGGAACTTCTAAAAATCAACACTCACAAATCCAAAATAATCCAATTGAAAAATGGGCAGAAGACATGAATAGACATTTTTCCAAAGAAGACATACAGAAGACCAACAGACACATGAAAAGATGCTCAGCATCACTCATTGTCAGAGAAAATACAAATCGAAACCACAATGAGATATCACCTCAAACCTGTCAGAATAGCTAAAATCAAAAACACAAGAAACAAGTGTTGGTGAGGATGTGGAGAAAAGGGAACAGTCATGCACTCTTGGTGGGAGTGTGAATTGGTGCAGCCACTGGAAAACAGTATAGAGATTTCTCAAAAAATTAAAATTAGAATTATATCCCACTAGTGGGTTTTTATTCAAAGAAAACAAAAAACATTAATTTGAAAAGATTTGTGCACACTATGTTTACTTCAGCATTATTTATAATAGCCAAATTATGGAAGCAACCCATGTCCATCAATAGATGAAAGGATAAAGAAGATGTGGTATATATACAAAGGAATATTACTCAGCTATAAAAAAGAATGAGATCTTAACCATTTGCAACAACATGGATGTAGAGATAATGTTAAGTGAAACAGAGAAAGACAAATACCATGTGATTCCACTCATATGTAGAATTTAAAACAAAACAAATGGACAAAGAAAAAACAAACTGGAAAACAGACTCTGAAATACAGAGAACACACTGATGGTTACCAGAGGGAAAGTAGGTAGGTGGGTGGGAGAAATGGGTATAGGAAATAAGAGTGCACTTATTGCAATGACTACTGACTAATATAGAGACTTGTTGAATCAGTATATTGTACACCTGAAAATAATATAACACTGTATGTTAATTATATTGGATTTAAAATTTAAAAAAGATAAAATCACAAAACAAAATGCAAAGTCTGACTCAAAGGGAAAAAATTTTTAAAAATGACTCTAGTATATTTATGGAATGCAAGATTATGCTAAAACTACATATATTATCTCATTTTATTCAAAGTACTAACCTCTAAGATGTTATTGTCCCTGTTTTGCAGATGGATAATAGAATTACACAGAGGTTAAGAGAGGGGATCTCAATGGGGAAAAAATGGCACATTCAAAAAGAAATTGAAGAAAGTGTGAAAAAAGGACTCTTTCCAAAGTTGTGGACAGCATTCAGGGGACAATCAAAGCAGGTGAGGCACAGCAATGGCAACAGGGTGCATCAATGAACAGAAGCCATCACTACCTGGGAGATGTGAAATTTGCTGTTGAGAAGTGATTCTCCATTATGTCTCTTACTGTTCTGCATGCCCCGAGAGCAAAAGCACTGACAGCTTTTGTTTTAGATTATGATTTTAAGGATCTTGTATAGTGAACAGCCTTGGGAAATAGAAATTTTGTCTTCTAGAGTAAAGACCAGGTTTGTTTAGTCTCCAGTGTAATAAAAATAATGTCTTCCTCCAGGGCAAAGGTGTAGGTTTTCTTGCAGCCCATTATAAAAGACTTGAGTTTTTTTTAAGTTTTTTTTTTTTTTAAGTACCTTTCTTAGTTGTGACATAAACCCACTCTATGAATATAGCTTGTACGTGGGCCCTGTATCTCCCTTGTGGAACATAGACTCAGGGAATTAACACACACAGTGTTTATGCTATGCTGGTTATAGTGTGAATAATAAAGTTATTTGTTTCTGACCTGAGCGTCTCGTGTCTTTTTCCAGCATCCATGAGACTAAGTCAGAGTAGATTGCAGATAGGTGGAAATCTCAGCCCTTTTATAGTTCTTGATAGCAATAGGGAAAGGGAATGGTTTTCAGAACCCTTTGAGAGCTGTAGCTACTGGACAGTAGATGTCTATTAACAAACATTTACAAACTATGGTCTAGCAGAGAGAGTTGAGCAGAAATGGGTCCTGCCTGCTTCTACATGCTCCCTAAAGTTTCTGTGATTCCCCATGATCTATTTTATCAATGTGTCCAACAGGTAGAGCCATTTTTGTGAAATATATATGAGAAGTGTGTGCATACTATTTTCAGGTATTATTTACTCATGTGACTCAGATAGCCTGTGCTTTTATTCTTTATTTTCCTGAAGATTGAAATGTGAAACTGACAGCTAAGGGAAAATTTAGAGAAAAATGGGACTGAATAGAGAGGTAATTTTGATAGTAGTTGAAGTTACCACATGTCATTTCATTTCCAAACTGACAATTCTTTTTCAAGTAATTCTACTTAATCATCCTGTCTTGAGTAGTTCCTACTTGAGTAGTACCTACTTTTTCAAGGATGTATGTAGGGCCACATGACTCTTCACAGTATTCACTCTTGAAGCTCATCATTTTGTTATCCAGCAAAGCTGGTCCCTCAGTCCACATGTACCATGCTAATTTCCGTCTCCAAGCCTTACCCTATGTATTTTTACTTATCCATAATGTTATATAAGGAATTGGCATTGACTGTAACTAACAGAGAGTTGACAATGGCTTTAAAAAGAGAATTTTTTTTTCTCTCTTAGGAAAAGGAAGTCCAGAGATAGGGAGTTTATTGCTGCTGTGGCCACTCTTTGTGTCACAAGGGACAGGCTCCTCTATCATGCTCCACCACAGCTGGTGTGTGGTTTTATTCTTAAGGCTATTCCATAGATGAATTTTCATTCTTAAGGTTATTTCATTGGCTGCTGATGCTCCAGCCATTAAGACCATATTTTAGAATAAAATTAGAAGAGGAAAAAAAAGGCAAATGTGTACAATTTCAGTTGTATTTTCTGTTTAAGGAGATTTCTTAGAAATTCCACCCATTTCTGCCTATGTCTCAATGGCCAAACTTGTTACAAAGCCATACATACCCACAGGGTTGTTAGAAAATACTGGCTTTTTGTCGGGCCCATTACCCTGTCCTTTAATATAGGCAGTGATAAGGAAGAACGGGTTAATGGATATGGAGATATGGAGGTAGCAATTATCAGTCTCTTCTACAGATACCTTTTTCCTTGTCTTCAGCTGCCTAAATTCTATCCATCCTCCAAATTCAGTTTATGGTCCATCTTTTTTCATGAAGGCTTCTCAACTACTTCAGTTGTGGAACCCTCCTGCCTCTATCCCTTGTTGGACTTTGAATTATAAATTTATTTCATAATTATCTAGGTCAAGAGCAATCCCTTGTTTCACCCTCTAGACTGAAAGTCCCTGGACATAGGAACTATGTTAAATGCCTTTGTACCTTCTTAAAGCATACATCCACCTTCTGCATAAGCAGATATTCCAGGAATACTTGTTGAAGAGAGAGGGCATTACAACATCCCTGACTTTATATTAAATACTTAGTAGTTGTATAGAAATAAAGAGGCTGTATAGGAACATGAGAGTTTGTACAGAATGATTGGGATATGGTGAGTTTCTATCTTATCCCTCCATGATTCAGAATTTCTACTGATTGTTCCTTAAAAGCAAATACTGTATATGGCCAAGAATAGGCCTTGGAAAATGTTGCTCTATTTTGATCAGATAACTAAAGTCAAAGATTTTTTTCTGTGCATGTAGAAAAGAAGATATGCATGTTATGTGCAGGTTATTATGTTATTTTCCTGTAGAAACCTGTTTAGAGCTGAGTGCAAGTGACTCTTATTTCTGCTATGAATCACAAAATTTGTTCCTTTTTTTTGGCGTATATTTACACAGCCATTTCAAAGTTATTTAAGATGATGGGGAAGTGTTAGATTGAATATTAATTTTATTTAATCATGAGTTTTTTTTTTTTTTTTTTTAAGTAGGCTCCATGTAGACCCAAACTCACCACCCTCAGATCAAGACCTGAGCTGAGATCAAGATTTGGTTGCTTAACTGACTGAGCCATGTAAGCACTCCAAGTTTGTTTTTATTTTTTGTTTTTTTGTTTTTTTAGTGCCCTAAAACCTCTGCTAAAGGCAAGCAGAATTGAATTTAATCAGATTAAGTTGATTGGTTGACTAGATAGATTATTGACATAAGTGATAAAGCAATTATTACTGATGCCCTTTATGACAATTTTATTGTTTTTTTAACAAGACAAAATTTGAGAAAAGGTTAACTCTAGCTGTTCAAATGATAAAAAGGATCTATTTGCTCCTGGAGAAATACCCAGAGATTTTAGAAGAGGAACATAATCAATTTGTAGCCAAAGCCTTAAGAATTTAGGTTTTAGGGGCACCTCGGTGGCTCAGTGGGTTAAAGCCTCTACCTTCGGCTCAGGTCATGATCTCGGGATCCTGGGATCGAGCCCCGCATCCGGCTCTCTGCTCGGCGTGGAGCCTGCTTCCTCTCTCTCTCTCTCTGCCTGCCTCTCTGCCTACTTGTGATCTCTGTCTGTCAAGTAAATAAATAAAATCTTTAAAAAAAAAAGAATTTAGGTTTTAATGCTTTGACTCTTTAAATCCAACCATGAGGGTAAATGTAAAATCTCATTACTTTTAATTTTTAATCAATTTTAATATAGTAGAAAAATTAATTGGTGTTAATGAAGTATCTTATATGTGGTTAGCAACTGAACATATTTACTGATTCTAATTTGTAATATAGCAGATTTGAGACTATTCATTGGTAACCTATTTACCAAAATTTGAAGCATATTAGAATTAGAAAATTTGTATGGACACTTTGTGGAATCAGAGTTTAAATATCAAATGATTTCAAGATGACACTTTGAAGCCTCTTAGTAATAAGAATGCATCCTCTACTCGATTATGGCACTGTATCTACAAATTGTGAGAACTAAGAATAGTCTTTAATAGGCTACTAGCTTCCAATTCCAGATGTACTTTGTTTTTAACATTAATATCTGCTTTTTTATTTATCCCAAAATGATGTTTTAGGTGATAAAACTCATCTTACTTAAATATTACACCGTTTGACAACATGGTAAAAATGTGTTATGTGTGGGTGTGCTCAGTAAATATTAAATGTTTTTTCCATTTTGTGTTTAAGATGATTTCAGATAAAACTCTATGTTAAAATAATAGCAGATAACAAGAGATGAAGAATAAATATTGAAGTGATACTGGACCAGCTTGGTTTACACTATGATATATGGGCCATTACTTGATGTCAGACGAGAGGAAAAAACCGAGATTCCAAGGTCCTGGATTTTATTTCTGACACGTGGCAGGTAATGCCAAAAATCATTGTGTTTTCAAATTAGTGTGATTTTTCAGTTTCTTTTTACTGTGTCTTTACATGTTTTATTTACATAAAATTTTATATTTCGTGTAATGTCATTTGAAACTGTTTCATCAAGGTCAATTACAAGCTTGTGGAATATGACCTTTCTTTTTCTTTCTTTTTTTTTTTTTAAGATTTTGTTTATATACTTGAGAGAAAGTGAGTGAGAGAGAGCATGAACTGGGGAGGGAGGGGCAGTGGGAGAGGGAGAAGCAGACTCCACTGATCAGGGAGTCTGATGTGGGGCTTGATCCTAAGACCCTGGGATCATGACCTGAGCTGACGGCTGATGCTTAACTGACTGAGCCACCCAGGTGCCCATGAATTTTCATCTAATATATAAACCATTACTGCCTCCCTCAGATTTGGCGGAGCCCTGACAAAATTCCATATCAACCTGGTATCCTATCCCCACATTCACTTCCCTCTGCTCACATATGCCCATCATCTCTGCTGAGAAAGCCTACCATGAACAGCTTTTTGTAACAGAGATCACCAATGCATGCTTTGAACAAGCCAACCAGATGGTGAAATGTGACTCTTGCCATGGTAAATACATGGCTTACTGCCTGTTGTATTGTGGTGATATGGTTCTCAAAGATGTTAGTGCCACCACTGCTACCATCAAAACCAAGTGCAGCATCCAGTTTATGGACTGGTACCCCACTAGTTTCGAAGTTGGCATTAATTTTCAGCCTCACACTATGGTACCTGGTGGAGATCTGGCCAAAGTATAGTGAGCTGGGTGCATGCTAGCACCACCTCCACCACTGCTGGGGCCTGGGCTGTCCTGGCTCATAACTTTGACCTGCATATGCCAGATATGCCCTTGTTCACTTGTATGTGGTTGAGGGCATGGAGGAACTGTTTTCTGAGAACTGGGTGGACATGGCTACCCTTGAGCAGGACTATGAGGAAGTTGGTGTGGATTCTGTTGAAGAAGAGAGTGAAGAAGGCAAGGAATACTAATTACTATTCCTTTCATTCTCGCAGCACATCATACTCAGAACTTAAGCTTTAACATTATCTTACAGGCATTAAAGCTTTCTGGTTAGATTGTCTTCATCACGCATGAGTGGGGGGAGGAGCAGAGGGAGAGGGTTAGAGAGAGAGAATCCCCAAGCAGACTCCCTGCTCATTATGGAGCCTGATGTGGGGCTTGATTCCAGGATCCTGAGATCATGACTGAGCCAAATAAAGAGCTGGCCACTGAACTGACTGAGCCACCAGGCGCTCCTACATTGTCTTCACTTTTAACTGTGATCATGTCTTACTTTTCTATGTGTGCATGTAAGATTTTTCCATCATGTCTCAAAGTAAAGGCTTTAAGGGAAAAAAAACCACCTCTGGTTTCTTTGATTGAGTCACATAGACATCTTTGAGTTGCATCAGCCTAGAGGAGCTTCCAAATATTGCCGATAATAACAGAAAAACTTTTATGTAGGTGTACATATGTACAGGCAAATTGGGTGGTCTAAACTGGGAGTTCATATCTAGGTTCCAAAAATATTGTCTATGAATGGATAAGAAAGATAATTCTGATTCTGCATTCTTTGCTTTTTGATTGCTAGTGATACAAACTATCATCATCCAATTTAGGCATTTTTTAGAAAGTTAACTTTTTCTAAAGTGATCAATTTTGTCATGGATTTACATAGAAGAGTTGTGGGAAAATGGCTAAAACATTTAAACCAAAGAGAAAGATGTGCAGGCTCCATAGACAGTTGTATGCTGGACTCCTACTATCTTAGTTGTTCTTAAACACATTTATTTAAAATTGAAAAATATTGATTAGCAAATGAGAATAAAATGTATCCATGTAGGAGGTCAGAAACTACTTTTCTGTTTTTCCTAAAGCAGGAGCATCAGTTCCTCATTTCACTATGGATTACAAGACACTCACACATTCTTCATTATTCCTACATACATTATAATTTTTCTAATCAGTTCACTCTAGCATGTCTCTGGAAGGGGACTGAGCAAAGAGGGTGGATAGGTAGGTATGTTTTCCCATCTTCTGTGTATCATACAGCAATCAGATGGTATTAAGATTCTTTGACAAGTCATCATCATTTTGATATGGTATAAGCATGGGTCCTAGTGATGAATGTCTGGTGAGACATTCTCACATGTCCTCAAAGGTATTAGATGGTTTTCTTCTGTGTCCAAAGAGTGTAACTAGAGAATGATGAATCACTGACTTTTTTCCTTCTTGGCCTTTTTATTTCCATCATCAGGAAAAGATATACTGATATCTATCTATATGTGAAGCTAGACTAACATGGCCTTACTAATTGGAATTCAATTTTACAAAACTTTTTCTGTACTTATGAAATACCAAATAATTAGAAAACTAAAAAGGATGATTCACACAGCCTCACTTTCCATTTTTCAGAAAGAAAACCCTCCCTCCAGGCCAAAATGTAAAACAAACTTTCTTTTCAGAAGTGATGACTTCAGGAATCAGGCATTCTCCTCAATCATTTCTCTGAATGTTTACCACACTTAATCTTCAGAGATTCAAAGTTCTGGATATAGCATAATCTAGGTGAAGAAGAGAAGAATACAAATGATATCCTCTTTGTTTTGGTAAAATTCTCTTCACATTCTTGACAAAAGATGGTGCTCTGAATCCTGCAGTGAGCTCCCTGATGTTGTGGGTAATTATGAATGAGCAGCAGTGATTATTGCTCAAGGTCTTTAGGCAAAGCCTGTGCTTCCTACTACTGCATGGAGAAAGTACTGAAGGAGAGCAATGAAGGGATAGTTGTGTATGTTACACTAATAAAGGTAGCACTGAAGTGACTTGAATTTTCTTTCATTCCTCAATCTCTCCTTTAAAAATAATTCATATGGTCATGTGGTAGATTTAGGTCACTTTATTTTTTAAGTTGCATTTTCTTTTTTCAGTTTCAAAGGCTGTAATATCACTTTCCTTAGAACTAGGGGCAAGAGAAAGGTCTTCAGACCTTGATGTCTCCTCTCAGATTAGGCTTTATGCTTAGATTCAGAAGCATCTGCCTTTACTGACTCACACCTTTTTATGCTTGATCTTGTGGGAAGGTTTTCCTGATGTATGGGGATCTTTTCCTGGATTTTCCTTTGGATTAAGCCTTGTTTATCTCCATTTTACGGTTCACTGAGTGTTATCACTTAAGCTTATTTGTTTAGTCATGTAACTCAAATATAGCTATTTAATACTGAGGGACAAGAAAGGGACTAAGCTTTTGAGACTCATCGAACAATACACTTGCAGACAAAGTCTATTGTTGTTTGAGGTTTTTATGTCTGTTCTCTCTTAAGTGACTAATGGGTCTTTTTTCTTGTTGGTCAGACCCTTGGTCAAGTAGCAGCACTGTTGAGAATCATTTTACCAAAAAGTTAACCTTGTGGCAGAGCTCTATGTGGTATTTTCACAAGAGATTACCATTATAATACCTTAAACTGTCAGGTATGGCATATTAATGAATTTATAATTAAATTATTATTATCAGTACACACACACACACACACACACACACACATCTATATCTATCTTTTATTGGGAATCTGCAGAGACACAAATCCTTGTGGAAATACTTTCATTGAATTTATAAGAAATGTAATTGTTACAGGGAAGAGTTAAAGTTGTTCTACTCTAAAGAGTGAGAACTAGGATCATCATTCCCTAAGGACACTTACATGAAATTTCAAGTGATAGGTTATTATATTGCATTCTAATTTGTAAAGGGATTCAAATAGATTTAATAAACCTGAAACATTATACAATAACTACCTAGGTTCTTTTTTTCCATTTACAATTCTTGTTCTTATAAATAATATTTAAGAATATTCATAATAAACTTGTTTTAAAAATAATGGCATTTCTGTTGTTGGGTAAATCATAGAGATTTTTTTTTTCCCTTTACTGGACTTGTAGGTAAACAATTAAGACTAAGCAAATTGTAAAACAACCATTATAGAGCATACACTTTTCCAGTGTCATTAATCTAAATGCTCATAAATAGAAGGACGTAAATTATAAATATCAGAGATATACTGGATCCAAATGAAACTTTCCTCAGTGGCAATAGTCTATCCTAATTATCTGTAAGTATATATAGTGGGTCATCAGCTTGTAGTTTTTAGTTTCTTATTACTCTGCCAGACAAAATAAATGCTCAGTATAGTTAGCTACCCTAATTGTTTATATTTTTAGATACTTATTATGGTGCCTGCTTGCTTTGAAATTCTGCTGCTTACTCTTCATTGCTAAAAATGGGTGAAAACAATTAGATATGTTATATTTGATGAGATAGGTTCTGTATTAAGTCTCTGGGTCGATGTCCTAGTGTTCATATGTCCAGTAATTTCTAATTTGAAAAATGTGGGGCTGTGTGATTGAAACTATCTAGCAACTATCTGCTAACACTATTTTGTTGTGTCAGCCAGTGTATCAACAGAAAACAGATTGCATATTGCAAATTGCATAGTATTTAGAGAAGTGTTTTTATACAGGCTGTATACAGATGTTTGTGTGAGGAAAACCACAAGGGAAATGTGGTAATCCAGAAATAGTACCAGCCCCTTGCTGTTACTGTGTAGTAAAGAGAGGAGGAAGCAGTATGGAACTCAAAAAGAGAGAGGGTTTGTAAATATGGCCTCTTTGGTAAGGGCAGTGCTCTTTATGGGAGAACATAGACAGCCAAGTTTGACCTCCTAGGGAGTGAGATAATAGAATAAAGATCTTTACCTGTTTTCTGTCCTACCTCTGTCATGCCTGGGCTTTCCAGTGGCCACAGCCAGTAGAAGCCAAAGAGTGTCAGGGTGAAACACTTCCAGCTAAGTGGTTTGCAGTTTGCTCTATATGCTTAGAAAGACACTGCAGGGCTTCAATTAAATGACATGGCCTGATTTGACTTATGGTAAAAATCCTCTATGGCTACAATATGACATGTATAGAGGAAGAGTGGAATCAAAGAAAACAGTCAGGAGGCTATTGTAGAAATCCAGGTGGTGGTAGATTGAATGCCAGTAGGAATGGAGAGGGAAACATGGCCTCAGTTTCCTCAGTTTTCAGAAATGGAATTTATATGAATTAATGATATATTAGTTGAGATTGAAGAAGAGTTAAATATCAGTGGTCTGTATTGCCTGAATCACCATGCACTTTATTTAGGCTTGAGCAATCATATGAAACTGCCTGACTATTTTATTCTTCTGTGTTTTTTCCTTTTACCATTTGCAAATCAACTTTTCAACTGATAGATTTTTTTTTCTTTACTAGGTTCATAATTCTTGGCAGAGAGATTGGAGGAAAATTTGGGGAGCATTTCTTTATCATGATCCAGTATTCCTTTGTTTTTTTTTCAGCTACTGTAAGAAATCCTAAGCTTCTCATTAAGTAAGTGTAGGTTTCATTTTGGACAGAATGGTTATTATGATTTGAATAAATTATATACTCTCTATGTGGTCTGAGGTTTTAAGGGTTATTTCTATAACATTTATAAATTTCAGATAAATTTATTACCTTGTCTTTGAAAGTTCAGCAACTATCACTTCTTTAAAAATTTTTTTGAATATATATTTCCTGGAAGAGAGAAGGACCACCTCTTCCCCAAAAGAAAATCAAGATCTCCCACAGCTAGGTCTGAAACTGTGTATAAAAATTTCTAAAAATTCTCAAGTGTCATCTGAAGTGATACTGTTTTCATTTTTCTTTGTTCTTATCCAAGAAGTAAAGCCACGGGAAATAACTGGACACAGCCATTGACCTTGAGGCTTCTTAACATAGTTCCACCCTATAGATGGTGGTCATAAGAACAACAAAGCTATATTATTTGGATATCAAGTATTTTTTTGTACCAGACTTGGCTTTTCCTAGCACACAACAATCAGAATAATAGCAACAATGACAACAAATACTTATATAGTGTTTCCTTCATGGCAGATATATTAATTCCCTTAATTCTTAACAACCTTATGAGGAAGGTACTGTTATTATCCTCCATTTTAAAATGAAGAAATGAGTGGGAATAAAAGAACTATGTTTTTTTTGTTTTCAAATTGTGATTTTATTTTTATGTTATTTGTTGAGGGGAATATGGTTAGCGCTCTTGCGTATGTTAGTCGTGTGTAAAAGTATAGGTTTAGTAGGGCCGTAATTGCTATAAATGTTGATGTAATAATTATATTATCTTTTGTGAGTTCATGGATGATTATTCATTTAGGGATGAAGTCTGAGAGGGAAGGCAGACCTCCTAGTGATAGGTTAAGAAGCTTGTCCAGAGTCCATGGCTAGGAAGTGACGGTGCTAGAATTCAAGCTCCTATAATTTAAATCCTAAGCACAGGTGCTTAAGCATAAATTTTTAGACCTGAGGAATTAACCTTTGCTTAAGGTGTCTAAATTATTGGTAACTGGCTCCATTTTTTTGCTTAAATAATCTGCATATTTATTATTTAAGGTGGCTACAATCAGTAGAACAGTATTAGAAACAGGCAGACAAAATTATAAAAGAAAATTTATTTCTGAAATAAAGTCTGTGTCTCCAATTTCGTAATGACTACTTGCACACAGGTCAGTCATATGAAGTTAGACTTGGTAAGCTTGATATAGAAGAAGTATAGGGGTTTTTATATTTTCCTTTAAAGTATCTATATTCCAATCATTATGTGTCCATTAATATGGACATTCTTTCTCTTCAGTGCTCTACAAAGAGAGATACAGTGATTTAGAAAAGCATATGGGTTCTATAAAACATGATGTTTATTTTGATCATTTTCATTCATGTGCTGCACTACATATTTTAAGTATAAAGCAAAAAAAATAAAGCCATATTTACCTATTAGAGGGATTAATGTGTTTCACAACTGGAAAGTGGTTCAATTAATCTTCATAGAATTCAACATATGTTTTTTACAATAGATAATCTTGGGTCAGTGGACATGAAGATGGTAATCATTCATGCTAAGCATGGATGCTAAACATTCATGGGAGACTGCAATTCTCCCTAACAATTTTGAGTGTATACTTTTTTCTAGATTGCATTAGAATCTCAATGTTATCTGTGACATTCAAAGTTTAGTAATTACCTCTAGAGAGAAAGTAATGGAGAATTCTAATTTGGGTTCTTTGGTTAGCTAATTATTATGCTTTTCCTAGACATTTGTCTTTACCTACTTTGCTTGTTCGTAGCTTCTCCATGACTAATAGAGCAGCTACAACTGTATGGACACCCCTTGTTCATGCCAGAATCTAATGGTTGCCAAATAGTCTAAATAAGGAAGATACACCTCTTTTTTTTTTTTTTTAAGATTTTATTTATTTATTTGACAGACAGACAGCGAGAGAGGGAACATAAGCAGGGGGAATGGGAGAGGGAGAAGCAGGCTTTCTGCTGAGCAGGTAGCCTGATGCGGGGCTCAGTCCCAGGACCCCAAGATCATGACCTGAGCCAAAGGCAGACACTCAATGACTGAGCCACCCAGGCGCCCCAGGAAGAGATACCCCTTACTAACATGAAAATATTGACATAACTTTTTTTCATGCTTGATTGATAAGTTGGAAGATTTATGATATCCTAGTTGGGACACTGAATTGTGAATTGTGTGAGGATTTATTAATTTCTTTTGCTTTTCTCTCCTCCTTTTCCATCCTGTTCCCTGACTGGATGATGATGATGATGATGATGATGATGATGATGATGATTAGGTTCAACTTGCCTCTCAAAGGTACAAAGACATTAGCCAATGGGTGGTTTTTTCATTATGCTGTGTTCAAGATTCTACTCTTCCATTCATTTTCCTAAAATATAATTCTCATCCTCTCCATCTTCTATTCAACAGCTTTCAATGTGTTTTTACTGGAAACAAATACATTTCATACTTCTTACATTGGCATTCAAGGTCTTCTCTAGCCTAGATTCACTTTCTTCACCTGGAAGACATCCTCACAATATGTATTGTATATTGTACTTAGAATGCTTCACCCCAGATGCTAAACTATAGATTTATAGATCTTATTCATCTTCCATGTCTCTGCTAATGAGGGAATTCGGAAGTCTTTCTATGATCTCTCTTTCTGGAAGTAATCTTATATATGTTTATATATGACTCGTGTTTTAAAAAACAACACCAATGATGGTTAACCTGCTGTTATTGTTTTGTTTTGTTTTTTCTTTATCTTTTTGTAAAAAATTAGATTCCAAACTTTATGATGGAAAATTTTGTGCTTTTTCACCTCTGGATTATCTAATAGCTAGCTCACAGTGCCTTAGATCTAAAAGCTGCTCAATATATACCTTTGTAGAATAACAATGACAATTATATGCTGAGCATTTAACACTGTAGACAGTACTTGCTACTAAAAAGTTCTTTTTTAATTTTCATAACATCTTGATAATAAGTATACTATGATTATCCTCAATTTATAGATGAGGAAAGAGAGGGAGAGAGAGGTTAAATAGCCGAAGAACTCATAGTAATTGTCTGGCTAGGATACAAATTCAGATGGTCTGATTGCAAGGCTTAATGCTTTTAGCTGTAGTGTTTCACTGAAAAATTTGTAGATTGAATGCCCGAGTGAGTGGCTGAATGGAAATGATTTCATAGACTCTAAGCTGTGATGATCAAGGGGTTGTAAAACCTAGCTGAAGTGATTCTATTTCATGGAAGTTTTCAAATAGAAATTTATTATGTAACTTTTCATGTGCTTTGCACTGACTCAAACTAAATGTTATAGTACACATTCCTGCCCTTCAGGCCTCTCTCCATACCTGACTCCAAGCCTAGATAATAGATACACTATGAAGACACATAATTTTAAAAACTTTCTAGATTTTCTGATGTTTTCAACATAGATTTCCCAATCACTTTCTAATTGCATAGTATTTTGTAAATTTTTTTTTAATGATTTACTCTTCTTAGGGAGGTTCCAGACAGATTATCTTTTTGTTGCTGCTGTTGTTGTAAACAAGGCTTCTTGCCAAACATGGGGCTTGAACTCACAACCCTGAGATCAGGAGTCATATCCTTTACTGATTGAGCCAGCCAAGTGCTCCCTAGACAGGTTAACTTTAACAGGCTGTGAGTACAGTGGCTAGGAGTACTTGGCAAGAGTATCATTTTGGGCTACATGCCTTCCTCTGTTCTCAGTAGCTATTAATGGAGTAACTGGAAAGCAACATAACCACTACAGTGTGCTCTGACCCCATATGACTTCTACAAGGCTCTACCTCTGAAATCTTCTTAAATCTTGACTCATGTCTGGGGATAGATATAAAGACTTAGGCTTTTTAAAGTTTTTAGACAACTAGGGTTAAGTTTCTGAGCTGTGCATTTACATTAGACTTTCTTTGTGCTCTTAAGGTAGCAATAACAACAGCAAATTGACCTGTGCAATTGAACAATTTATTTCTGTTCTAGTGTAGCCTATATCATATGAAACTGAAATTGCTCAATCATGACAGGAATTAGAATAGTCTGAGGCAACAAGAGAAGAAGGAAAGGGGGCCATCTAACCTTGATCTTCTGTTACCATCTCATGGAGATGATTTCTCATGGAGATGGAACAAGATCAGTGAGCTTTCATCTGGCTGTGGTGAGGGATTACATTCAATCCATATGTTGCTTTCCTAGGTGAAAAGAAGAGCTGAATGGTCTTCACTATGATGTTTCTTGGCTCCCCCAGAGGATGTTAGCACCAGGTGGTCCTAGAAAGAACTGCTGTCAGTCTCTTTCCACTGAGTTCAGGTGATTTTTTTACCAGCACCTATAGCTTTTGACTCATTATCTTATTTTTGGAAAGTATAATGAGAGCATTGTGTATGAAGAAAATGTGTTTATGAATGAAGATGTAGTAGAAACTAGTGATCTTTTATATATCATTGTTCTGTATCACCTTATATATCATCTTGGTTGGTTTAAAGTATAATAGCTAATGAACAACTGCGTTTGATACTCTTTTAGTGATAGTGTTGATAAAATGAAAAAGAATATCTGTAAGTTGATAACTAATCACCTTTACAAATGGGATACTAAAGCATTAAAGAGATTTGGGAAGGGGGAATTTTTATTTTTTAAAACTGACAATATTATTTAATGCTTTATGTGTCATATTAAATCCTCACGTGTACTTATTTGTTTCATGTGCCACAATTTGGGAATAACTTTTATATCTGTCAGTTAACAAAGATTTATTGAGTAATGACTATGTGAAAACTGTGTGTAAAAATCAAAGTTAGAAGACATGATTGCTGCCTTCAAAGAGCTTACCCCCTAGCTTGGAATGTGTGGCATGCACGTGGGAGAAGATGGCTCACAGCACAAGGTTGTCCATGATAAGTAGCACACGTACCCCTAGCACAGTACTCAGCACTGGCACAGAAACAGGAAAATGGAAGGTATAACAGTAATATTTGTGTAATACTGAGTAATTTACACATCAACAGATTACTTTGGCCCGACTGCAGAATTGAATTTAGTGTCCTTTTCTTTGGCCTTTGTTCATGCATGGATAGAGAGAAACAGATGAAAAAGAGCCCTAGGAAAATTGTCACACTGTCAATGTAAGGATTTGGCCAGAGGCTTTATTCGTCATACTAACACAGTGTTTTCTCTTTTTTTTTTTTTTTTAATTTTTTAAAGATTTTATTTATTTATTTGACAGACAGAGATCACAAGTAGGCAGAGAGGCAGAGGTGGGTGGTGGGGGAAGCAGACTCCCTGCTGAGCAGAGAGCCTATGAGGGGCTTGAACCCGGGACCCTGGGATCATGACCTGAGCTGAAGGCAGAGGCTTTAACCCACTGAGCCACCCAGGCACCCCTCACACGGTGCTTTTTGTGAGTTTACTGAGAGATTCTTAGTGGTTTTTTTGCTGAAATAACTGTTTATTTTATAAACAATGTGAAATGTGTATGTTAACTGATGAGGTTTTCTTTCCACATGTGGCTGCTAGGAATATTTGAGTACAATTTGTGGCCTGTTTTATGCTCTTTTTCTTTCTTTTTTTTTCTTTTTACCATATTTTGATTTATTTTATCTTATGTTATCTTCACCTGTATAAAATACCTTAATTCTTGGAGTAGTGCAGGGTGTGAATAAATTAAAGAAAATACCAAGTGAATAATAAAAACAGTACTTGTAGCAGAAAAAAACAGAATATTTCTAATGTCATAGTTTTCCATTTATGCTATTTCAATTAAAGAAACTACTGCTTTTGATTCTGAAAGAATTTGTGCTTAGGTATGAAATTTGGAAGCTAATCTAGATTACAGTACAAGCTACATCTATTTCTTTACCTACTCCTTGCCTAACTTAAAGCAAGTTTACCTCTGGGATTTAGATCTTTCTTCTATAAAATGTAGATGAAAATGACACCTCCATAGGTTGTTCTAAATACTAATTGCAGTAAAATACAAGTGCTTGAAAACGTGCAGCACAGCACTGGCGCATAATCAGAACTAAATAATGAGGTAATACTCCTAGTGCTGTAATAACTTGTTACTTGTTCTCTAAATATGCCCCTCAAGTTTTTGTGGTAGATGTAAGTTTAAAATGAGTTTAGGGCATGCATCCTAGTTAAATGGTGATTTTGATTAGATAGAATCAAGGTAGATTTTTAAGAGGAAAGTTACCTGTATTTATAGATGTTGGTTGAAACCAAATGGAATTTTACCTTAATTTCACAAATGAATAAAGTAACTGCTAATTTCAGTAAATGAGTATTAACCTATAAAAAATGATGCAATCAATCATTTTACCAAGCAGTTAATTGTTTAAATAAATTAAAAAAAAACAAGAACTTTCTGGGACGCCTGGGTACTTCAATGGGTTGAGTGTCTGCCTTCAGCTTAGGTTGTGATCCTGAGGTCCTGGGATTGAGTCCACATTGTCCTCCCTGCTTAGGGGGATGTCTGCTTCTCCCTCTCCTTCTAACCCTTCTCCCTGCTTGTGCTCTTGCATGCTCTATCTCTCTCTCTCAAATGAATTAAAAAAAAAAAAAGGGAGAGGTCTTTCTGAGAAATATTTTGCCTGTAGTTGACCCTTGATGAGCTCCTGGAGGATTTTAAGGCTGCTTTCTTTACATGTGTATAACTGAAAAGTGTTAAAAGACTTTGCTTTTTTCCTACTAATTGCTTCCAAGTTGGTGAACATGAGAAATGAATATCGACTTCCTTTGTCAAGAATCAGTAAGGAAAATTTAGTTCCAGTTTGGAATAATTTAAAAAGTAAATAACTTTGCTTTAGAGAGTCTCTGGTAGAAGGAGCTTATTACAGAATAGCTCTATTACCTTGAGTATTTAATGCTCAGGCCCTCTGCAGAGTGTGACAATGCTTTTTGTTTTCCAAAGAAAGGAACTTTATGATTACCAAACATTAACTTGATAGTGGAAGAGGAAAATAAGTCATTCATGAACCATTTTGAGTGAAGGTTGCCTACATATTAAGGCTAGAAAATTAGATCAGCAAATGTGGGAGATGAAGGAGAAAATGGACACTATAAAAGTAGATACTATTTCTTGGCAAGGATGCAGAGAAAGGGGAACCCTCCTACACTGTTGGTGGGAATGCAAGCGGTGCAGCCACTCTGGAAAACAGCATGGAGTTTCCTCAAAAAGTTGAAAATAGAACTACCTTATGACCCAGCAATTGCACTACTGGGTATTTACCCTAAAGATACAAATGTAGTGACCCGAAGGGGCATGTGCGCCCAAATGTTTATAGCAGCAATGTCCACAATAGCCAAACTATGAAGAGCCTAGATGTCCATCAACAGATGAATGGATAAAGAAGATGTGGTATATATATACAATGGAATACTATGCAGCCATCAAAAGAAATGAAATCTTGCCATTTGCGACGACGTGGATGGAACTAGAGGGTATTATGCTTAGCGAAGTAAGTCAATCAGAAAAAGACAACTGTCATATGATCTCCCTGATATGAGGAAGTGGATATGCAATGTGGGGGGCTTAGGGGGTAGGAAAAGAATAAATGAAACAAGATGGGAATGGGAGGGAGACAAACCATAAGAGACTCTTAATGTCACAAAACAAACTGAGTGAGGGTGGCTGGGGGAAGGGGGTAGGGAGAGGGTTATGGACATTGGGGAGGGTATGTGCTATGGTGAGTGCTGTGAAGTGTGTAAACCTGGTGATTCACAGACCTGTACCCCTGGGGCTAATAATACATTATATATTTATAAAAAAATTAAAAAATTAAAAAAAAAAGAAACCCTAAAAAAAAATAGATACTATTTCTGTCACTGTTTTTTTTTTTTCCTGGTAGGGTAGCTTATGGTTACAAATGTAGACTCCAGAAGCAGAGTACAGGGTCTAAATCCCTGCTACTTATTGGCTATGCTATCTTTTGTCAGTTACTGAAACTTTTGTGTTTCAATTTCATTTTCCGTGAGATGAAAGGGAATAACATTACTTCTCCCCACTGGAGAATTGAGTGAGAGTATTAGTGTTAAGTTCTTAAAACAGTGCATGGTACATGGTAAACACTATATAAGTCTAAGCTATAACACCGTATAACATTATGAGACCATTTTATAGTAGTCACTATTTAAATTTCATTATAAATAAAAAAATTCTTCAGTGGCACTAGCCACATTTTAAGTGCTCAAAAGCTATATGTGGCTAATGATTTATACTTTGGACATAGCAGAGAGAACATTTTTTGCAGGAAGTTCTATTAATACAGATATCACTGTCATCTTCTATTATTATTTTCCTTTTCTAGAAATTTGGATCAGAACCTTCTAGGGAAAATAAATATAGAGAAAAAGCTAGAATAATGTAAATAATTGAGTCATGGAAATGATTCGTGGATTCTCCTAGGGGTTACTATATTCTTAATCGGAGTAAAGGACAAAGATGAGCCTTGTACTTCCCTAAGAGTTATGGATATAAGAAACAGCGTGAACAAAAGTAGTCAATGAGAACATGACAGAGAAAACATGATGAATGTCATCCACTGTGACATGACCTAGAGTAAGTTTTACAGGGTTAACAATTTTGATTTTAAGATCTATTGTGACTCATCCAATATAGAGAGACTTAACAGGTTAAAAGATGTGAAGACTTCCAACTATGCCTCATTTAATGAATTGCAAAGAAGGAAGACTGGTCATTTCACCATTTGTCTCTCAGGGAATACAAACAGTGATTTGCTTTAGCCTGACACTGTCTACCATGTAAGTGGAGAATGCATCTGATGGATAAAACATGTTTACGAGAGAATGGAGTTCCTCTGCTATTTAGCCTCTGTAAGACCTCAGCCATCAAACATGGCACATGTTCAGGCATATTAGTAGCAATGTCCATGAGAATGATGGCCTGGAAGCCAGAGTGATTTCGTTCTTTTTTCATTTATGTTGGCTTGAGGGACGCTGCTCCTTTGTAGAAAATTTCCAGACACCCCCTTTTCTCTCATTTTGAGCACTCCACGTTTGCTGGGGAGGAATTAGTTCACATTTCTCCTATATTGATTATAGACTTCATAGTGCTACCACTCAAGTCCCCAATGAGTCCTCTGGACAGGAGTCTATGGGGTAGAGTACAAATCACTCGAAACTGAGAGATTCTGGATAAAATGTTAGAGTGTCAGAAGGGTTTAGGGTTAATCAGAACTGTGAGCAATAAATTCCATTTTGATAATATCTAAGAATACTGATTGACACTTGTGCTCTCATTTCATTTCTAGGGCACATAGTCACATTTCATGTAAAGCAGTGATGCTCAAGTGTCTGCTTATGTAACATCTAAAAGAATGTCTGTTTATTTATTTTTGAAGTGGCTTAAAACAACAGAAATTTATTATCTGACAGTTCTGGAAACTAGAAGTCCAAAATCAAGATGTGAGTATGGTGATGCTCTCTCTAACAGCTCTAAGGAAGAATCCTTCTTTCCTCTTCTAGCTTCTAGTGTTTCCTGGTGGTCCTTGGTGTTCCCTGCCTTACAGACACATCACTCCAGGAGCATGGCTATCTGTTCCTCTGTGTTTTCACATTGTTTTTTCTCTGTGCATGTCTGTATTTGCAAGACGTTCTCTTAACAAAGGTGCCAGTCATAGTGGATTAAGGATTCACCCTACTAGAGTACGACTTCATTTTAATGAATCTTCAATGACCATATTTCCAAATATGGTCACTTTCTGACATACTGGGGATTAGGACTTTAATGCATTCTGGGGAGGAGAGGACACAATCAACCCTTAACAAAAACAAGCATCTTCTTAGAACTATTCTTACAGTTTTTGCACACAGTTGTTTAATTTGATAATATAACTTATTCATCACACTTGAATCCAAAATTAAATTTGTCTATTTTTTTTTTTTAGTTGAAGTATAGTTCACACACAATGTTATGTTAGTTTCAGGTGTATGATATAGTGATTCAACAAATCTATATGTTATGCTATGCTTACCCCAAGTGTAGCTATCATGTGTCACCATATGCCATATACCAATGACTATATTCCCTATGCTGTACCTTTTATCTCTGTTACTTATTCATTCTGTAACTTAACCTGTATCTCCTACTCCCTTTTACCAATTTTGCCCATGCCTCCCACTTTCATCCCTCATGGCAACCATTAGTTTATTACCTGTATTTATGGTTCTATTTCTGCTTTGTATTTGTTTATTGCTTTGTTTTTTAGATTTCACACATATAAGTGAAATCATATGGCATTTGTCTTTCTCTGTCTGACTTATTTCACTTAGCATGATACTCTCTAGGTATATCCATGTTGCACAAATGGCAAAATCTTAACCTTTTTTAAGGCTAATATTCTCATATATATAGATATAGATATATACCACATCTTTATCCTTTCATCTATCAATGGATGTGGATTGCTTCTATATTTTGGCTATTTTAAATAATGCCACAAGAAATAAAGGGATGCATATAGCTTTTCAAATTATTGTTTCTGTTTTCTTTGAACAAATACACAGTGGTGGAGTTACTGCATCCTATGATATTTCTATTTTTTAATTCTTTGAGGAAACTTCATAGGATTTTCCACAGTGGCTGCACCACTCTGCATTCTTATCAACAGTGCATGAGGATTCCTTTTTCTCCACATTCTTGCCAACACTTGTTTTTTTCTTGTCTTTTTGATTCTAGCCATTTTGACAGGTGTAAGGTGACAGCATGTTGTTATTTCAATTTGCATTTTCTTGATGATTAGTAATGTTCAGCATCTTTTCTTGTGTCTATTGGTCATTTGTACGTCTTTGGAAAAATGTTTATTCAGTTTCTCTGCCCATTTTTTAATCAGTTGGCTTTTTTGATGTTGAGTTGTATGAGTTCTTTATATAATTTGGATAGTAACACCTTATCAGATATATCATTTGCAAATATCTTCTACTTAGTATGTTACATTATTGTTTGCTAATAATTTCCTTCACTGTGCAAAAGTTCTTATTTTGATGTATTTTTGCTTTTGTTTCCCTTGCTTGAGGAGATATATCTAGAAAAAATATTGCTAAGGCTCACGCAAAGAAACTACTGCCTAAGTTTTCTTCCAGGAATTTAATTGTTTCAGGTCTTAAATTAAGGCATTTATTCCATTTTTAGTGCATTTTTATATGTGTTGCTAAAAGGTAGTCCAGTTTCATTCTTTTGGATAGCTTTCTACTTTTCCCAGTACCATTTATAGAAGTGACTGTCTTGTCCCCATTCTATATTTTTTGCATCCTTTGCCCTCATAGATTAATTGACTATATAAGTGTGGATTTGTTTCTGGGCTCTCTGTTTTGTTCCACTGTCTGTGTATTTGTATTTGTGCCAGTATCTTTTGGTTATTACAGCTTTGTAGTATAGCTTGAAATCTGAGATTGTTATACCTCCAGCTGTGTTCTTTCTCAAGACTACTGTTGGTATTTGGGGTCTTTTGTGGTTCCATATAAATTTTGGTATTATTTGTTTCTGTTCTGTGAAAAATGTTGTTGGTATTTTGATAGGGATTGCATTGAATCTGTAGATTGCTTTGTTTAATATAGTTATTTTAACAATACTAATTCTTACAATCCATGAGCATGGAATATTTTTCTATTTATTTGTGTCATCTTCATTTTCTTTCATCAGTGTTTTATAGTTTTCAGAATAAGAGTCTTTCACTTCCTTGGTTAAGTTTATTCCTAGATATTATATTCTTTTTGGTGAAATTGTAAATGGAATTGTTTTTCTTGACTTCTCTTTCTGCTACTTTGTGATTAGGGTATAGAAACAATCAATTTCTGTGTATTAATTTTGTATCCTGCAACTGCAACTTCAGTAGTATTCATTTATTGCATCTAACCACCTTGAGTTTATCTTGTTTGGAATTCTCTGTACTTCCTAAACCTGGATATCTCTTTCCTTCCCAAAGTTAGGGAAGTTCTCAGCTATTACTCTTCAAATAAGTTTTCTGCCCCTTTCTTTTCCTTCTGGTATCCCTATAATGTGAATGTTTGTTTACTTGATGTTGTCCAAGACATCCCTTAAGTTATCCTCAATTCTTTCTTTTCTTAATTAGCATATAATGAATTATTTATATCAAGGGTACTGGTCTGTGATTTATCAGTCTTACACAATTCACAATTCACAGCACTTACCATAGTTATACCCTCCCCAATGTCCATCACCCAGTCACCCCATCCCTCCCACCCCCCTCCAGTCCAACAACCCTCAGTTTATTTCCTGAGATTAAGAGTCTTCTTATGGTTTGTTTCCCTCTCTGGTTTTGTCTTGTTTCATTTTGTCTTCCCTTTCCCTATGCTCCTCTTACTTATTTCTCAAATTCTTCATATCAGTGAGATCATATGATAATTGTTTTTCTCTGATTGACTTATTTAGCTTAGTATAATACTCTCTAGTTCTATCCACGTCATTGCAGATGGCAAGATTTCATTTTTTCGATGGCTGCATAATATGCCATTGTATATATATCCCACATCTTTTTTATCCATTCATCTGTTGATGGACATCTAAGCTCTTTCTATAGTTTGGGTATTGTGGACATTGCTGCTATAAACATTTCCAGTGCATGTGCCCCTTCAGATCACTATATTTGTGTCTTTGGGATAAATACCTAGTAGTGCAATTGCTGGGTTCTATGGTAGGTCTATTTTCAACTTTTTGAGGAACCTCCATACTGTTTCCCAGAGTGGCTGCCCCAGCTTGCATTCCAACCAACAGCATAAGAGGGTTCCCCTTTCTCCATCTCCTTGCCAACATTTGTTGTTTCCTGTCATATTAATTTTAGCCATTCTGACTGGTGGTATCACACTATGGTTTTGATTTATATTTCCCTGATGCCGAGGGATGTGGAGCACTTTTTCATGTGTCTATTGGCCACTTTTTCATGTGTCTATTGGCCATTTGGATGTCTCATTTGCAGAAATGTCTGTTCATGTCTTCTGCCCATTTCTTGATTGGATTATTTGTTCTTTGGGTATTGAGTTTGATAAATTCTTTATAGATTTTGGATACTAGACCTTTATCTGATATGTCATTTGCAATTATCTTCTCCCTTTCTGTCAGTTGTCTTTTGGTTTTGCTTACTTTCTTTTGCTGGCAAAAGCTTTTTATCTTGATGAAGTCCCAATAGTTCATTTTTGCCCTAGCTTCCCTTGCCTTTGGCGATGTATCTAGGAAGAAGTTGCTGCAGTTGAGGTCAAAGAGATTGCTGCCTGTGTTATCCTCAAGGATTTTGATGGATTCCACTCTCACATTGAGGTTGTTCATTCATGTTGAGTCTATTTTTGTGTGTGGAAATGGTCCAGTTTGATTCTTCTGTGTGTTGCTGTCCAATGTTCCCAACACCATTTGTTGAAGAGACTTTCTTTTTTCCGGTGGACATTTTTAACTGCTTTGTCAAAGATTAGTTGACCATAGAGTTGAGGGTCCATTTCTGGGTTCTTTATTCTGTTCCATTGATCTATGTGTTTGTTTTTGTGCCAGTACCATAGTGTCTTGATGATTACAGCTTTGTAATAGAGCTTGAGGTTTGGAATTGTGATGTTGCCAAATTTGGTTTTCTTTTTCAACATTCCTCTGGCTACTAGGGGTCTTTTCTGGTTCCATACAAATTTTAGGATTATTTGCTCCATTTCTGTGAAAAAAGTTGATGGTATTTTGATAGGGATTGCTTTAAATGTATAGATTTCTCTAGGTAGCAATAGACAGACAGTAGATTATAGATTCGTTGCCTCTTTGGTAGGGTTAATTCCTTTTTATTTATTTATTTGAGAGAGAGACAGTGAGAGAGAGTATTCTTAAGTATCTTATGGTTTTGGATACAATTGTAAATGGGATCAACTCCTTAATTTCTCTTTCTTCTGTTTCATTGTTAGTGTATAGAAATGCAGCTAATTTCTGTAAATTGATTTTATATTCTGACACCTCACTGAATTTCTGTATGAGTTCTAGCATAGTAGCAGTTTTGGAGTGGATTCTTTCAAGCTTTCTACATAAAGTATCATATCATTTGCAAAGAGTGAGAGTTTGACTTCTTTGTTGATTCAGATGCCTTTTATTTCTTTGTATTATCTGATAGCTGAGGCTAGGACTTCTAGTACTGTGTAGAATAACGATGGTGTTGGTGGACATCCTGCTGTGTTCCTGACCTTAGGGGAAAAGCTCTCAGTTTTTCCCCATTGAGAATGATATTCACTGTGGGTTTTTCATAGATGGCTTTGATGATGTTGAGGTATGTACCCTTTATCCCTACACTTTGAAGCGTTTTGGTCAAGAAAGGATGCTATACTTTGTGAAATTCTTTTTTTGCACCTATTGAGAGCATCCCATGGTTCTTGTTCTTTCTTTTATTAATGTATTGTATCACATTGATTAATTTACAGATGTTGAACCAACTTGCAGCCCAGAAATAAATCCCGCTAGGTCATGGTGAATAATGTACTGTTGGATCCTATTGGTTAGTATTTTGGTGAGAATTTTTGCCTCCATGTTCAACAGGGATATTGGTCTGTAATTCTCCTTTTTGATGGGGTCTTCGTCTGGTTTTAGGATAATTTAATGCTGGTAATGCTGGCCTCATAAAATGAGTTTGGAAGTTTACCTTCCATTTATATTTTTGGGAACAGTTTCAGAAAAATTGGTATTAATTCTTCTTTAAATGTTTGGTAGAATTCCCCTGGGAAGCCATCTGGCCCTGGACTCTTGTTTGTTGGGAGATTTTTGATGACTGCTTCAATTTCCTTGCTGGTTATGGGTCTGTTCAGGTTTTCTATTTCTTCCTGGTTCAGTTGTGGTAGTTTATGTGTCTCTAGGAATGGATCAATTTCTTCCAGATTGTCAAATTTGCTGGTGTATAGTTGCTCATAATATGTTCTTACAATTGTTTGTTTTTCTTTGGTATTGGTGTGATCTCTCCTCTTTCATTCATGATTGTATGTATTTGGGTCCTTTTTTCTTTTCTTTCTGATAAGTCTGGCCAGGGTGTTATCAAACTTAATGCTTTCAAAGAACTAGCTCCTAGTTTTGTTGATCTGTTCTACTGTTCTTTTGGTTTTTCTTTCGTTGATTTCTGCTCTGATCTTTATTATTTCTCTTCTCCTGCTGGGTTTAGCTTTCTTTGCTGTTCTTTCTCCAGCTCCTTTAGGTGTAGAGTTAGGTTGTGTACTTGAGACCATTCTTGTTTCTTGAGAAAGGCTTGTATTGCTATATAATTTCCTCTGTATAATTTCCTCTGTGCTGCATCTCAAAGATTTTGAATAGTTGTGTTTTCATTTTCATTTGTTTTCATGAATTTTTTAAAATTTTCTTTAATTTCCTGGTTGACCCCTTCATTCTTTAGTAGGGTCCTCTTTAGTCTCCATGTATTTGAGTTCTTTGCAGCTTTCTTCTTGTGATTGAGTTCGAGTTTCAAGGGTGGTCTGAAAATATGCAGAGAATGATCCCAATCTCTTGGTACTGGTTGAGACCTGATTTGTGACCCAGGATGTGATCTATGCTGGAGAATGTTCCATGTGTACTAGAGAAGAATGTGTATTCTGTTGCTTTGGGATAGAATGTTCTGAATGTATCTGTGAAGTCTATCTGGTCCAGTGTGTTATTTAAAGCCTTTATTTCCTTGTTGATCTTTTGCTTAAGATGATCTGTCCATTTCAGTGAGGGGGGTGTTAACGTCCTCTACTATTATTGTATTATTGTCAATGTGTTTCTTTCCTTTTGTTATTTATTGGATTATATAACTGGCTACTCCAATGTTAGGGGCATAGATATTTAAAATTGTTAGATCTTCTTGTTGGACAGACCCTGAAAGTATGATATAATGTCCTTCTTTATCTCTTATTATAATCTTTGGCTTAAAATCTAATTTATCTGATATAGGGCCACCCCAGCTTTCTTTTGTTGTCCATTAGCATGATAAATTGTTTTCTAGCCCCTCATTTTAAGTCTGGAGGTGTCTTTGGGTCCAAAATGAGATTCTTGTAGACAGCATATCATTGGGTCTTTTTTTTTTTTTTTTTTTAATCCATTCTGATACCCTGTGTCTTTTGATTGGGGCATTTAGCCCATTTACTTTGAGGGTAACTATGGAAAGATATGAATTTAGTGCCATTGTATTGCCTGTAAGGTGACTGTTCCTGTATATTGTCTCTGTTCCTTTCTGGTCTATTACTTTTAGGCTCTCCCTTTGCTTAGAGGGCCCCTTTCAATATTTCCTGTAGGACTGGATTGGTGTTCACAAATTCTATTAGTTTTTTTTTTTTTTAAAGATTTTATTTATTTGTCAGAGAGAGCGAGCACAGGAAGAGGCAGAGAGAGAAGCAGGCTCCCTGTTGAGCAAGGAGCCTGATGTGGGACTCGATCCCAGGACGCTGGGATCACGACCTGAGCTGAAGGCAGCCGCTCAACCAACTGAGCCACCCAGGTGTCCCTCTATTAGTTTTTGTTTATACCGGAAGTTTTTTTTTTTTTTTTTTTTTAAATCTTTCCTTCTATTTTCAGTAGCAGCCTAGCTAGATATAGTATTCTTGGCTGCATATTTTTCTCATTTAGTGCTCTGAATATATCGTGCCAGTCCTTTCTGGCCTGCCAGGTGTCCATGGATAGGTCTGCAGCCAATCTAATGTTTTTACCATTGTAGGTTACAGACCTCTTGTCCTGAGCTGCTTTCAGGATTTTCTCTTTGTCACTGAGACTTGTAAGTTTTACTATTAGATGATAGGGTATTGAGCCCTTTTTACTGATTTTGAGATGGGTTCACTGTGCCTCCTGGTATTTGATGCCTGTTTCCTTCCCCAAATTAGGGAAGTTCTATGCTATAATTTGCTTCAAAATACCTTCTGTTCCTCTCTCTCTTCTTCTTCTGGGATCCTAATTATTCTAATATTGTTTTGTCATATGATATCACTTATCTTTTGAATTCTCCCCTCCTGATCCAGTAGTTGTTTATCTCTCTTTTTTCCAGCTTCTTTATTCTCCATCATTTGGTCTTCTATATCACTAATTTTCTCTTCTGCCTCATTTATCGTAGCAGCTAGAGCCTCCATTTTTTATTGCATCTAGTCATAGCCTTTTTGATTTTGACTTGGTTAGGTTTTAGTTCCTTTATTTTTCCCAAAAGGGATTCTCTAGTATCTTCTATGCTTTTTTCAAGCCCAGGTAGTGTCTTTATAATCGTCATTCTGAACTCTATTTCTGACAACTTACTAATGTCCATATTGATTAAGTCCCTTGCAGTTGGTACTACCTCTTGTTCTTTTTTTTTTTGAGATGAGTTTTACCATTTTGTCATTTTTGTCCAGTGAAGAATAGATGAATGGAAGAACAAAATGCTAAAGGGTTCTAACAACTCCACAAAAATATATGCTAAACAAATCAGAAGAAACCTGAAACTGGGGGAAAAGAAAGAAAAAATAAAAAAGAAAAGGAGTATGATCAGGCTGGTGAATAGAACAAAGCCACACACTAGATTTTGTGTGTATTTTGGTCTGTTAGAAGAAACTTCTTCCCAAAATTTTTAAAAAGGAAAAACTTATATAGATACAAAAATAAGGGTGAATATGATGAAGGGAAGGACTATGCCTGTAAAGATGAAAAGTGAACAAGATTTTAAAAAAGGAATTGATAAGATGAGAAATTTGTTGAAAAAAGAGAAAAAAATTAAAAAAAAAAAGAGGAGAGAATGTGATCATAGTTTGGAGACTAGAACCAAAACATACACTATATTTAGGGTATATTTTGGTCTGTTAGAAGAAACTGTGTCCCAAAATTTTAAAGAAAGAAAGACATATACATATACACAAAAGTAAAGTTAAATATAATGAAGGGTTAGAATATGACTGTAAAAATGAAAATTAAAGAGGATTTTAAAAAAGGAATTGATAATAAGATTTTGGTTGAAAAGGAAAGAAGAAAAAAATTTAAAAACATAGAAAAAGAAAAAATCAAGAAAATTAAAAAAATTAACTTTAAAAGACTAAAGAATCATGGGGAAAAAGCCATGAATTCTTTGTGCTGTATTCCCCTAGTGCTGGCGTTTTGCAGTTCTCATTGATTGATAAACTTGGTCTTGGCTGGATGTTCTTGCTGGTCTTCTGGGGGAAGGGGCCTGTTGTGTGATTCTCAAATGTCTTTGCCCGAGGCAGAATTGCACAGCCCTTGCTGGGGCCAGGCTAAGTAATCTGCTCTGGTTTGCTCTCAGTAGCTTTTTTCCCCTAAAAGCTTTCCATACAGCTTTGGAGGACAAGAATGAAAATGGTGGCCTTCGAATCTCTGGCCCTGGAGGAGCCAAGAACTCAGGGCCCCACTCCTCAGTGAGCCCTCAGAGATAAGCTGTCAGTCACTTCTGTCTCCCTGGTCTCTGGCTGCATTCCCTGCCCACCCAGCCTGTTACCAAATATTTCTATCTCTGGCACACGACCCCATTTGGAATTTCTAATCCCATTTGATTCCAGTAGTGCACTCCCATGCTGCTCCTCCCTGGGAGCAAGGGGGGGTCTCCCTGGATATACTGCTTTTTGGGTCCCTGCTCAAAGAGCAATAGCCTGACTGCCATAGATCATGGTTTATGGGAACCCTGAGCAGAGAGCCCACTCTTTGGCTCTGTCTTTGGCTCTGTTTTTGGCTCTGTCTTCCCTGCTCCAATACTTGGGAGCTCTGCCACACTTAGGCACCCCTGATCTTTCTGTGACCCCAAGGGTCCTGAGACCACACTGTCGCAGTGCAGATTCCACTCTCCCCACAAGCTCAGTCACCGGAGCAATGTTCCACAGGGGAGCCAACTTCTAAAACTTCTGATTTTGTGCTCTGTAGCTGTGATTTCCCAGTAGCCAGCTGACAGAGGCTCCCTCCTCCTGCGGTCTATCTTCCCAAATATCACCTCGGATTCACTTCTCCACACATCATACCTTCCAGAAAATGGTCGCTTTTCTGTTCATAGAATTGCTGCTATTCTTTTGTTTAATTTCCTATTCAGTTTATAGGTGTTCATAATGGTTTGATAACTATCTAGCTGAATTCCTGGGACCAGACAAAATTTAGGTCTCCTACTCCTCTGCCATTTTGCTCTATCCTCAGTTCTTAAAATTCATTTTTCTTTATCCTATTCAGCTTGGGTGCTTTCCATTACCCTGTCTTCCAGATTTGTTCTTCTGCATCAACTATTCTTGATTCCCTCTAGTGTATTTTTCATTGCAGTTGTTGTATTCTTCAACTCTGAATGGTTTGTTTTTATTTTTTTTCTATATTTCTGTTGAAGTTCTCATGTAATTTTTCAACTCTTCTCTCCCTTCCAGTGAGCATCTTCATGATCAATACTTTAAACTCTTTATTAGACATATTGCTTATCTCTGTTTTGTTTAGTTCTTTTTCTGAGGTTTTGTCTTTGTTTTTCATTTGTAACATATTCCTCTGTCTTTGTAGTTTGCTTTCTTTTTGTGTTGTTTGTATGAATTAGGTGGGACAGTTACTTTTTCTAAACTTGAAGGAATGGTCTCATGTATGGTTGTTCCCTGTGTAGACTGTGTTGGTCTTTTAACTTAGGGTGGTTGGCTAGAGCTGTGGCTGGCATGTGTTGGAGGTGACTTCATAGGATGGCTGGGGCTGACCTCATGGGATGGCTGTAGCCAAAGTTGTCATGGGCTGAGGTGGTCCTAGGGCTCTCTGAGCAGAAAACACCCTAGCAGGACAGGTGAAGCTGAAGTAGGTGTGGGGCTGGGGCAGTCTTGGTTGCTTACATAGGGTGTACCTTGGTGGAACAGCTGAAACTGAGGTGGGCATGGGCCAGGGGTTCCCAGGGTGCTCTGTGCAGGGGACACCCTTGAGGGTTGGCTGTAGTTGAATCAGGCATGAGCCAGGAGATCCCAGAGTTGTGTGTGCTGTGGGTATCCTAGCAAGTTATCTGGTACTGATGTGGTTTGGGCCTGGAGTATACCAGGGTGCTTTGTGTGTCTGTCACCTTGGTATGTTCATACTATCAAGGTGGAGGGAAAATGAACTGTGGTGCTCACCAGCCCCTCTTACCCAGAGAGAGTTCCAACGGATCTCCTACTGTTTGGTGGAGTTCTAGGATTGGCTCTTTTATATGCGTGCTGCTTTTTTTAAACTTCATTTGTGTGTGTGTGTGTGTGTGTGTGCGCGTGTGTGTGTGTCCCAGAGCAGACAGATCTGCTCATGGTCTTTCAGTATTAATTCTCCCACTGCAATTCACAGCAATAGTAGTGGGGGTTGTTCCCTTCATTATCATGTTTCCATCTCTCTTGCCATACTCCATGTGGTCACTCTATCTCAGCCCTCAGTTCATAGGAGGAGTTCCTTCATAAATAGGTATAGATTTGGTATGTCCTTAGAGGACGTGAGTTCAGGATCTTCCTTTTTCACAATCTTAGAGTTGGAACTCTGAGTAAATTCAACTTTTTTGAGAACCTTTATTTTGAGGCCTCGCTTGTGAAAAAATGTTTGTGGCTTTCATTGTCCTGAGTTAAGTCAGAGCCTTTAGAAAACTCTCTATAGAGAGTAAGAGTCTTAGGAAGGCCTTGCTTTGCCCACTAGGGGTATTTCTCCTTAGTAGATTACTGAATGGCTCATAGTTTACAAAGCTACAACCACTTTGAGCAGCCTGAGAAGCTCCAAAGGCTTTAAACATATTTTAGGAGTTGGAACAGGGTGAATAACTTGTTTAGTCAGTATTATTTTTATTTGCCATTAAATTATTAAAGTATGTCTATGTTGGGGCAGTCTTCCAAATACTTCAGTATCAGAAACTATCTTATAGGCAACCATGTGTGATAAGTACCACACAAAGTACTATGTTAACACAAATAACTTTAAGGCTAATACTTAGAATCAGAGAAAGCATTATAGAAGAAGTAATTTTCCAACCAGATCTTAAAGAATAAGTAAGAGTGTATTAAATAGGTTAAAAATGGAGTGGTAAGAGAGTGTTTTAAGCAGAGTATGATAACAAAACCAATCACAATTGCTTTCAATGTTTGAATAATGTCAGGTGGACAAGAGAGCCATTCTTGTTCACTTCTGTCTCCATTCTTGTTCACATCAACTTCCTAGTTCTAAAATATATGGATAAGGACACAAATTTCTTTCATTTAATTGGTGACTGTGAATTTCAAAAATAGTGGTCAGTTTTAGGAAACCCAAAAGATCACTTGAAGGATATATGTATGCAAAGAAAAATAGGAGTTGAATAATTTCTGCTACAGCATGGATTCTGTGGTCCTTCAAATGTATAGTACAAGTTTAGAGGAAGTAAACTTGGGAACTGCATGAAGGAGAATTTCTATATTTTCTTAACACCTGTGGTGTATTCTGTAAGGGTTTTATAGGTTAAATATACATCTTATTATCATTTTATGCATTTTCCTTTCATATTTACATTGGATGGCTTTCTGGGTAATTAATTCTGTCAATCTCCTTATAATGAATGTCAATCAAAATGTAGGGGTTTTATTATTTTTTTCTACTGTATAGTGATTACTCGAATGAACTATGTGATGATTAACAAGACGCTGTGCTCTTAGCATTTAAACAGTCAAAATCTTCTGTGAAAAACTTCAACACACGTAAACTAAAATCTGTCCAAATCACTCAGAATTTCATTGTGGGAATTTTTAAGCCCAATTATGTGGTCTTCATCCCTTTGCTAGAAAGATATATTTGAATGTATGCAATGAAATGGAAAAATGTTTCATTTTATAGTCAAACAGAATTGAATTCAATATTATCTTGCCTAGCCAGCTGAAAGATGTTGGCTAAGTTATGAAATATAACTTAGCTTCCTTTTTGGCAAAATAGGAGTAAAAATGCATACCTCTAGTTGTTTTGAGATTAAATGACAACATATAATGTATGAAAAATGATTGGGATAGAGTAGTGACTCAGGAAATGGTAATGTTACATTTAGCAGAATTTTATGTTTAATATCTAGCAGAATTTAGTTCCACAATGTCAAGTTTTGAGTATGTTTCTAACCTATTAATTTTTTCATTAATAATCCATAAATCACAAAAGACCCATATCAATTCTGAATAGTAATTTAGTTATGTAGGAAGACATCTGAGATTATAAGAAAGCCACTGCTATGGACAAAATGTTTGTGTTCACTCAAATTTTATATGTTTAAATTTTAACTTCCAACATGAGGTTATTAGGAGGTGGGTCTTGGGAGTTAATTAGATAATGAGAGTGGTGTCCTCAGAATGGGACCAGTACCTTTAGGATAGGAGACATAAGAGCTCACTATCCTCTTTCTGTTCTCTATCATGTGAAGTTACAGTAAGAAGAGAGCCATCTGTAAATCAGGAAGCAGGCCTTCACCAGAACCTAATCACCCTGACCTTGGACTTCCTAGCCTTCAGAATCATGAGAAATAAATATTTGTTATTCAAGTCACCCATCTGTGGTATTCATTTATAGTAGCCTGAACTAAAACAGCTGCTTAGCATAATTATAAACTCCTTTCCTATTGAAGGCAGAACATGTGGATTCAACTGGTTCTCTAATAACTTTGACAGAGGTTTTTTTTTTTTTTTTTTTAGTTTCTACATTTATTTGTTCTTCACATAGAGACAAAAGTATACTTTTCTATATCCTGGTAGTGAAGGATTTAAATGTCACTGAGAAAAGATTTTTACTTTGTCAGTAGTGTCATAATTAAAAAATAAAAAAGAAGAAGAAGGAGGAGGAGGAAGGGGAGGGGGAGGAGGAGGAAATTATAACCATAACATAAACAGATGAATATTTAAATACTACTAAGGCTGTGACAAATGAATATAGTACCCTGAAGGAGAAGAAATCTCTCCAGTGAGCCTTATAAGCAGTTGATTTATAAATTAGGCAATATGATTCTTAAAAATATAAAAAACTGTTTTAAGACAGTTTTAAGTAGCAAACTTCAAGTGAATTTCTTGTTTTGCTAATTTTTAAAATTTTTTACTAACATATGATGTATTATTTGTTTCAGGGTATAGGCCTGTGATTCATCAGTCTTAGACAATTCACGGTACTCACCATAGCATGTACTCTCCCTAATTTCCATCATTAAGTGAATTTTTTATGTAAATGAGGTTGTTGATACAAATTCTATGCTTGTATCTATTATATCTGTCATAGCTATTATATATCTATATATATTCTTATATATAAGAAAATAATTAACTTATAACTTGATATTATTGTACTTTACATAATAAGGGACTGGATACTCATAAAGAGATAAAGAATGCTTAATTTATTTACTTTTAGGCTTTTTGTGCTAAATTTGTTAGCTAATTTGTATACATGTATGCATTAGGTATTTAGTTTTCATTATGATCTGTCTGCACCTTATTCTTAAGCTACAGACTACAAAACATGTTTTAGACCCAGACCATGAACAAAGAACATTTGTTTCTCTGGGAGAAAGAAATAACCTCTCCTGTAATCCAGGATATCTTACCAAGACAACGCCTATAGTATGAGATTACTTACATAGAGAAACACCAGTGTTTCACCCTGTTTAGAAATAGAAAACCTATATTTATTAAAACTTATCCATAATTGGTTTATATTAGGCATTTGCCAAAATTTGCTGTGACTATTCTTTTGGCTAATCCTAATTTTTTTCTTGAAATAAACCCTTTGTAACAAATGTGGTAAATATCAATCCAACTATATCTATAATCACTTTAAACATCCATGGTCTAGGATTGCCTGGGTGGTGCATTTGGCTGAGCATCTGATTTTTGGTTTGGCTCAGATTGTGATCCCAGTGTCATGGGATGGAGACCCACATTAAGTTCACTGCTCAGTGCAGAGAAGTCTGCTTAAGACTTTGTCTCCCTCTCTCTGCCTTTCCCCACCCCCATTCCAATAAATAAATAAACAAACAATCAATGGTCTACATACATCAATTAAAAGACAGAGTTTGTCAGAGTGGATCAAAACCAAGAATCATATATAAATTTTCTATATGAAACCCATTTTAAATGTAAAGATACATATAGATTAAGAGTAAATGGATAGAAACTTTCAGTTTCCTATTCCCCCCTGTAAGGAGCTTGGAAGCTTCCACTCTATCTTAACAACAAATAAAAAACAATAAACTGAAAAATTGACCACTCTTTTTGGATATCTAAGAAGAGTAAGGCTACAGGCAAGAGTGTTGTCTCCCAAACTGAGCAGTCAGACAAATACAGAGAATTACAACAAAACCAACTACCAAAGCAGAAACCTCAGTGGGAAACGATACTGGGGTAAGAAAACCTTTATTGTGACTACAAATTTCTGGAGAGTGGGTAAGAGAACCTTCATTGTGACTACAGATTGCTGAAGACTGGTGGTGTGAGAAAGTTTGAGTTTAAAATCCAGAGGGACTCAGGAATAGGATGATTCCTCCATGCTTTTGTAAGTCTTCTATCCAGGAGTTGACTAGGGTCTTATAGTATATATTAGAGGAAAATCTCCAATGTTTCTGGCAGGATGCGAAGAAAAGGAAACATTTTTGAAATAGATCAGAGCATTCAGTTTTTAACAAGGTTTACCCTCAGGAGAAATTAGTTATCTATAGCCTAACCTGCTAAGGGTGTTATCAGAGTGTAACTTATCTGGAGGAAAGGAAATACTTTACTCTAGCTCACTTAAGCCATCTTGTTTTGCCTATGGGAGGAAGAAAAAATGCTTGTGCAGAGCACAGTCCAGATGCTTAGGATCTCAAAAATACTGAGACCTAATCTAGGATCTCAAAAATACTGAGACCTAATCATCGGCTTGTACAATGCTTTTCTTCCCTTTGCACTTTACCACCACATTACTGAAGACCTATTTAGAATAGTTCCTTTTAGCTGTTACATCACTCCAGCTACCAAGAAAGAATTACAAGGCATACTAAAAGGCAAAACAAAACAAAACAAACCTCCCCACAGAAACAAAAAACTCAAACAACAACAACAACAACAACAACAAACAAAAACAATTAACGTGCCAGAGCAAGGAAAAGAACCAAAATTGGTGGCAGTGTTGGAATTATCAATCCGAGAATTTAAAACAACTATGATTAATATGCTAAGAGCTGTAAAGTAGACAGCATGCAAGAGCAGAGGGACAGTGTAAGCAGAGTGATGACAATCCAAAGAAGGTACTGCTAAGAAATGCTAGAGGTAAGAAACATGGTGACAGAAATAAAGAATGACTTTGATCTGTTTATTAGTAGACTGGATACAACTAAGGAAGAATCTCTGAGCTTTACGATATATCAATAGATGTCTCCAAAACTGAAAAGCGAAGAGAACAAACACTGAAAAAAAAAAATACAAACCCACCAGAATATCCAAGAAGTGAGGGACAACTACCAATGCTGTAACATATGCAAAATGGGAACACCAGGTCAAGAAAGCAATAAAGGAACAGAAGAATATATGAACCAATAATGACTGAGAGTTTCCCCAAATTAATGTCAGATGGCAAAGCCCAGATCTGGGAAGTTTTGAGAACAGCAAGCAGCTAAAACATTTAAAAAAACCCCAATACCTAGGCATATAATTTTCAACAATAGAAAAGCAAATATATATAGAAAATCCTGAAAGAAGCCAGCAGGAGGAAATAAAGCAACATTTTGTCTATAGAGGGGTAAAAATAATTATATCTCAGAAACTATGCAAGCAAGAAGAGAGTGAAATCAAATATTTACATTGTTGAGAGAAAGTACCCACTGACCTAGAATTCTGTTCCTTGCAAAATTATCCTTCAGAGGTAAAGGAGAAATAAAGATTTTCTTAGATAAACAAAAATTGAGGTAATTTGTCAGTAGACAATGAGAAGTGTTAAAATAAGTTTTTAGAAAATAATACAGGTAAAAACCTTAGAACTACATAGAAAAAGGAATAGCTTTGAGGAAGAAATAAATGAGGTTATAAAATTATTTTGTGACACACACAGGAATATTATGCAGCCATCATAAATGAAATCTTGCCATTTGCAATGATGTGAATGGAACTAGAGGGTATTATGCTAAGCAAAATAAATCAATCAGAGAAAGACAATTATATAATCTCACTGATAAATGGAATTTAAGAAACAAGACAGAGGATCATAGAGGAAGAGAGAGAAAAATGGAATAAGATGAAACCAGAGAGGGAGAAAAACCATAAGAGACTCTTCATCTTAGGAAACAAACTGAGGGTTACTGATGGGGAGGGGCTGGGGAATGGGGTGGCTGGGTGATGGATATTGGGGAGGGAACATGTTGTGGTGATTACGTAAGACTGATGATTCACAGACCTGTACCCCTGAAATAATACATTATATTTTAATTAAAAATATGAGATTTTCCCTAAAAAAAAAAAAGGATCCCTAAAAAAAAAAAAAGGAACTATGTTAGAGTTTGTTCAAGTGTTTATAGACCAAGCTTAAGTCTAGTCGAGAAGAGTGCTCAAGGGAGCCTGGCTAGAGTTTGCTAAAAAAGAGAATCTTTGTCAGTCCTTTCCAACATAATGTTTTGTTCTTTTCCTCTTAAGCAAAGTTGAGGTAATTATTATTATCACAATTGAAAGAATCCTAAATAATAAATTAATATTTACCTTGTACAACAATAGTTTCCATAAACTTGATTATTTACTTGGAATAATTTTCTAGAAGTAGAATATATCAAAATATATTTAAAAAATAAAATTTTCTTATTCCTGATTGATTTAACAGGTAAGACTTTGTTTAAAATAATAATAGTAACAATGTATTCAATTATGTATGACTACATAGGTGTGCTTATATATAAGTGAGATGCACAACAATGATGACACAGGGACAGAAGGGAGGAATTGGGATTATTTTGTTATTATTAGGTATTCATAATGCATAGTCTGCATAATGTTATTTGGAATTGGGCTTGGAATAGTTATAAATATGTATTTCAAACTCAAGGGCAACCAATGAAAGAAGTAAAAGGAGAAATATAACTAATAAACTGAGAAAGGAGAAAAAATGGAATCATAAAATGCTCAATTAAAATCACAAAAGGCAAAAAGAGAGTGAAAGACAAAAATAGCTACAAAGAACAAGGGGAACAAACAGAAAACAGTAACAAATATGGTAGATAGTAATCCAGCTATTTGAATAATCATGTTGAATGTCAATAGTCAAAATACAATAGTAAAAGTTAGTATATTGTAAGATATAACACTCAAGTATATGTTGTCTGCAAGAAACCCAATTTAAATATAAAGACACATAGATTAAAAGTAAGGGGATAGAAAAATATATATCTCACTAACACTAATTAAAAGAAAGCAAGAGTAGCCATACTAATTTCATATAAAGCAAACTTTAAAGCAAGCAAAGTCATCAGGAATAAGGAAGAGCATGACATAATGAGAAAGGGGTCAATTTTTCAAGGAGATATAACAATCCTTAAAGTGTATGTGTCTAAAAACAGATAATCAAAATATGTGAGGCAAAAACTGACAGAACTGTAAGGAGAAATAGAAAATCCACTCTTAAAGTTGGAGACTTCAACATCCCTCTATTAGAAGTGGACAGATCCAGTAGGCAGAGAATAAGTAAGGACATATGTGAACTCAAAAATGCCATCAGTCAAATGAATGAAATTAACCTTTATAGACTACTTCATTCACAACAGCTCACATGGAACATACTCTTCTTGAGCTCACATGGAACGTCCACCAAGGTAGACTACATTCTGGGCCATTCACATGCTTTAATGAATTTAAAAGAATAGAAATAAAGTCTGTTTTCAGATTGCAGTGGAATTAAACTAGAAATCAGTAATAAAAATACCTAAAAGATCCCAAAATATGTATAAGTGACACACTTCTAAATAATACAAAAGTCCAAAAAGAAATTTTGGGAGAAATTAAGAAATATTCTGAACTAAATGAGAATGAAAACACTAATCATCAAAAATGATGAGATGCAGTGGTAAAGCCATTGATTCAGAAGGAAATCCATAATATTGAATGCCTACATTGCAAAATAAAAAAATTTCTTTTTTTTTCCAAAATAAATTTCTAAAATCAATTTTCTAATGTTCTACCTTAGGAAACTATAAAAAGCAGGAACAAATTAAATCCAAAGAAATCAGTAGAAAAGAAACAATAAAAATTAGAACAGAAACCAATGAAACTGAAATCAGGAAATTAATGGAGAAAATCAATGACATCAAAAACTAGTTCTTTGAAAAGTCCAATGAAATTCAAAAGTCCAATGAAAAAGTCCAATAAGTCGCTAGCCAGGCTAAGTAAAAATGAAAGAGAGGAAAAGTTACTAACATTAGAAATGAAAGAGGGACCTCAGTGTCTCACTTGGTTAGGTGTCCAACTTTTGATTTTGGCTCAGGTCATGATCTCATGGTCATGAGGTAGAACCCTTCATCAGGCTCTGTGTCAGTGGGAAGTCTGCTCAAGATTCTCTCTCTCTCCTTCTGCCCCTTCCCCTGCTCTTCTTCTCTTTTTTTCTAAAATATATAAATAAATCTTTAAAATTTACACAAGAAGAAATAGGTACTTGGATAGGCTTATATCTCTGAAATATATTGGGTCTATAAGTAATAACTTCCCAAGACAGAAAGCCCCAGGTACAGATGGGTTCATTGGTGAATTCTAACATTTATGAAAGAAACCATACCAATTCTTTAAAATCCTTGTCAGAGGACAGAGCAAGGAGAATACTTCCTGACTCATTCTGTGAGGCCAACATTACCCTAATACCAAACAGGAAAACCTTATAAAAAAAGAAAACTACAAATTAATATCTCTCATGAGCATAGATGACAGAATCCTCAACTAAATAGTAGGAAGTTCAACAATGTATAAAAAGAATTATACTCTATGAGCAAATGGATTTTATACCATTAAACAAGGCTGGTTCAGCATTTGAAAATCTGTTGATGAACTTCATCATATCAGCAGGCTAAAGAAGACAAATCCCTTGATTATCTCAATAGGTACAGAGAAAGCATGTCTCACCACTCTCTTCCAACATCATAGTGGAAGTGCAATCCAATAAAATAATACAAGAAAAGGAAATAAAATGTATACTGATTGAGAAGGAAGACCTGTTCACAGATGACAACTCTCTATTTAGAAAATATGAGTCAGCTGAAAACTGATGAGCAATTATAGCAAGGCTGCAGGATATATAGTTAATATAAAAAGTCAATCTAAAAGCCAGTCAATCTAATTCCTATATACCTGCAAAAAAAAAAAAAGAAAAAAAGGAATTTGAAATGAAAAACACAATATCATTTACATTAGTGCCCCTCTAAATTAAATGCTTAGGTATAAATCTAACAAAATATGCCCAAGATCTGCAATGAAAAAAACTACAACACTAAGTTGAAAGAAATGAAAGAATAAATGAATAGATAGTCCATGGTCATGGATAAGAAGACTCAATATTATTAAGATGTCAGTTCTTTCCAACTTCATCTATAGATTTAAAACTATCCCAATTAAAATCCCAGAAAGTTTGTGGATTTTGACAAACTGATTCTAAAGATTATATAAAGAGGGTAAAAGACCCAGAATAAGAATTAATATATTGAAGGAGAAAAATAAAATTGGAGGACAGACACTACTTACCTTCAAGACTTACTATAAAACTGTTCTAATTAAGAAGTGGTATTGACAAGAATAGACAAATAGAATGGTGGAACCAAATAGAGTTCCCATAAATTAATGCTCACAAATATAGTTAAACTAATTTTTGATAAAGGAGCAAAGGAAATACAATGGAGCAAAGATAGTCTTTTCAACATGTGGTGCTGGAACAACTGGACATCCACATGTAAATAATAAATCTGGATACAGACCTTATGCCCTTCACAAAATTAACTCAAAATGGATTATAGACCTAAATGTAAACCCCGTAACTATAAAACTACTAGAAAATAACAGAAGATCTGGATAACCTTGGTTTTGTGATGACTTTTTAGATATGGCATTAACAGAGCACAATCTGTGAAAGAAATACTTGATAAATTGGACTTCATTAAAATTAAAAATTTAAGCTCTGTGAAAGATACCAGCAAGAGAAAGTAAAGGCAAACAAACCACAGCCTGGGAGAAAAATTTTGCAAAAAGATGCATCTGCTAAACTATTACCCAAAATACACCAAAAAGAAAAAAAATATCCTCTTAAAACTCAACAATAAGAAAACAACTCAATTAAAAAATGGGCAAAAAAGCTATATAGAAAATGGATATCAAATTTCAGTCATGAATGATGAGAGAGTTCTAGAGATCTCTGTACAACTTTGTGCTTAGTTAACATACTGTACTATGCATTTAAAACTTATTAAGTATATAGATCTTTTGTGTTTTTGCCACAAAAATCATAGAAATAAATATATTATAGACATGTCCATTAATGGAAAAATTTGATCCTTATTTCTTGGCATTTATATTACATATACCAATTGATTATCAACTTTCTTCATGTATAAAATATAAATTAAATGTTAGTTATTCTAGACACAGAGAAACAGGGATTAAGCAAATATTAATTTGTTGAGTAGTGGTCATGTTAGTTCTGCCAGCAGATTTATACATTCCTTCTGAGATTTGATTCCTCCAAAGAGAGCCAAAAATGTGTTAAAATGAGTGACATGGACATTCAGTAAAGTTCTAAAGTATCTATAAATTGTTTTTCTACAAAGATGTTACATAAATTTTAAAAAGAAATAAATAGAATGAAGTAATGGGAGCTTTGCTAAAGATAATGATCAGATAAATAATTCTACCAACCTAAGTCTGGCCTAATATATTGTTTAAATTATAAATATAAATTATAAATAATATATAAATTATATAATATGTTATATAAATTAATTATTAATTAAATTAAATAATAATTAATTAGACTAAATATAAATTATAAATACTATATTGCCTAAACTATTTTTGACACTTATAAATTCTGAAATTAAGAGTTTAAATGGCAATTTTCCATGTTGCTTTTATATTTTCTTCTGTTGCTTATAGTATTATAATCAGTATTTATAGACAGTCTTTAAATGAAACATCCAGTGTAGTTTTAATGATGATTTGTTTCTTTGAGTGCCCAACTCTGGATTTGGCTCAGGTTGTGCTCAGGGTCATGGGATGGAGCCCTGCTTTGGGCTCTGACCTCAGCTGGGAGTCTGCTTGAGGATTCTCTGCCTCTCCTCTTGCTGTCCCTTCCCCACAGGTGCGCTCTCTCTCTCTCAGACAAATAAATCTTTAAAAAATAAATTAAGACCTGAACAGACAACACACCAAAGGAGATATCCAAATGGCAAGTAAGCATATGAAAAGATGCTCAACATCATATGACATGACAGAATTGCAAATTAAAACAATAATGAGATATACTAAACACATATTAGAATGGCTCAAATCCTGAATGCTAAGGATGTCAAATGCTGGCAAATATGTGGAGCAATAAGAACACTCATTCTTTTCTAGTGGAAATGCAAAATGGTCTATCACTTTGGAAGACAGTTTGACAAATTTTTTTTTAGATTTTATCTATTTATTTGTTTATTTATAGAGATTGAGTGAACTTAGGTGGGGGAAGGAGCAATGAGGGAAAAGGAGAGAGAGAATCTCAGCCAGACTCCCCCTTAAGCATGGAGCCCAACCTGGAGCTCAGTCTCAGGACCCTGTGATCATGAACTGAGCCAAAATCAAGAGTCTGTTGCTTAGCCGACTGAGCCACCCAGTTTGGCAATTTTTTATAAAACTAAAAATACTCTTAGCAGAAGACCTCACCATCATACTCCTTGGTATTTATCCAAAGGAACTGAAAACTTATATACAATAAAAACCTACACATGGATGTTTATAGCAGCTTGTTCATGATTGTCAAAACTTGGAAACAACCAGGATGTCCTTCCTTCAGTAGATTAATGGATAAATAAACTACGGTATATCTAGATAATTGAATATTCTTAGCACTAAAAAGAAATGAGCTATGAAACCTTGAAAAGACAAGGAGGAAACTTAAATACATATTACTGAGTGAAAGAAGCCAATCAGAGGGGGAGCAAACTATATGATCCCAACTATATGACATTCTGGAAAAGGCAAAACTGTGGAGACAATGGAATAATCATTGATTGCCAGAGGTTAAAGGGAAGGAAAGTATGAATGGATAGAGCACAGGGGATTTTTAGTGCAATGAAATACTCTATATGATACTATAGGGGTAGATAAGTATCATTATACATTTGTTTAAATCCATAAAACACCTAATACTTAAGAGGGGACCCTAATGTAAATTATGGACTTTGGGTGATAATGATGTGTCAGTGTAAGCTCACTGATTATAACAAATACATACTGATGTGGAAATTTTGATAGCTGAAGAAAGCATGTGTATATGGTGACCAGACTATCTGATAAATCTCTGTCCCTTCTGCTCAATTTTTCTGTGACTCTAAAACTGCTTTAAAAATTAAAGCCAAAAAAAAAAAAAAGTATATAAGCACAGAGACAACAGTTTTAGAAAAACAGACACCTGAAAACCATAGGGATTTCTGTTTTGTTTTGTTTAATCCTGTACCCAAAATGAACTTAATATTTTGCCATGTTACTTTTTAACTTCTTAGCTTTGGCCTTTGTTTGAGAGACAAAGACTTTTTTTCTGATACCTAAGCCAATGTTAACATTTCTTTTGGAAGAATAATAGAGGGTACAGGATCTCTTTCAAAGAGGGTGAGTCTTCCTAATAACCTTTTTCCAGACCTCTCTTTGGGTGTATGTTATTGGCAGTAGTTGTTTCTAATCATAATTATATTTCTTCACTTGAAATAGGTCAATAGGAAGGCTCCTTTCTGTTTTGCTTTGCTTTTGTTTTTTAATTAGGAACCTTAAAGAGCAATCTAACAGAGAGATTTCCCAGAGAACTCACAGTATTGTATATATTCCATTTATTTTAATAATGTGAAAGTTCTCTCTTAACAAATTCCTTCTCTGGGATTTTTTGGACACAGAAATACCAAACTGGATAATATTTCTTTGATGGAAGAAGCTGTGAAATGAAAGGCTCTCTGCTGTGGATCAGAAGAATAGAGTTGATTGGTTGGCACAAAGAAGAAAAATAGTAAAAACAAATACTTCATAGAAAATTGACAGAATTTGAGTCTCTAGTTCATTCCTTTATTCATAAGTATATATTGATCACCTCCTATGTGTCAGACATTGATCTAGAATCTGGACATAAATAAGTACCATATATAGGAAAAAACTCCTTACTGTTAAGGGGTTTGTATTCTTTTGGAGTAGGCAGATAATAAACAAACAAATACATAGGAGAAGAAAGAAGTCATACAATCATTTGGGGAAAAAAATTCCAGGCATAAGGAGGAGGAGCTCAGTAGCCCTGAGGAAAATATAAACTTGAATTCAAGATACAGAAAGAAGGCCAGCAGAGCTGTAGCATAGCAAAGATTATAGTAAGAGATGAATGTGGCGGGACAGGAAGACCATAGAATGTAGGGTTTGTAGGTAGTAGAATCTAAATACTAAAGAAAAGCATTGAATATTTTGGCCAGTTTATAGAAATAATCTGATCTACATTTATAAAAGATGGTTCTGGTGACTATGAAAATAGACAAAATGTGGGGATAAGAAGGGAGGCATACTACCATGATAATCATAGGGCTTAGATTAGGTTGGATGCAATTGAAGGGTATGGTATTTAGCCACCCATATTTAGCTTAAGTATGGATGCATTTTCAGATAATTGGCCAAATTTAAGTAAAATTGGAAGAATCTGATGTTAGGTCATACAAGGAATATGAGATTAAGAGGGGGAACAAAGGTGACCTTTAGGATTTTGCCTTGTGTTGAGGTGGGTACTATTTAGTAAAATAGAGAAGAGCAGATATGGGGATATGGAAGGATGAAGAGTTCTGCTTTGAAACTATTTAGTTTGAAAAGACTATTAAGTATTCAAATGAACATATATTGAACGTAGAGATTGGAGCTTGAGGTAAAAATATGTGAGTAATTAAATAATATATAAAGTCACAAGTGTAGGTTAGACCACCATGAGTGAGTATAAATAGAAGAGAGATGAGACTGGGTTCAGTCCAACACTGTAAAGTCTGAAATCAGTGGAGGAGCTGGAAATAGTGACTACAGGGTGGCCAGTGAGATAGAAGAAAAATGAGGAGAGGGTCATGTCCTATAAGTCAAGTGAAGAAAGTGTTTCTAAAGGAGGGAATAATCAACCTTGTAGACCTTTGAGTAGGATGAGGATGGATTGAACAAGTGGAGGTTGTTTTCCTTGATAAGCAGTTTAATAAGAGAATGATCAAGATAAATGTGCAATGAAGTTAAGGAGAGACTGGAAGCAAGTAGAGTAGAGTAGAGTAAATAAATTCAACTTTTGGCTTCCACAAAAAAGGAAGCAGAGATTTGGACTGACAGTTGGAGTCTGTCTCAGTCTGTTTGGGCTACTGTAAGACAGTACCATAGATCGAGTGGCTTATCAGCAACAGAAATTTATTTCTCACAGTTCTGGAGGCTTGAAGTCCTAGACTTGAGTGTCAGCATACTTAGGTTTTGGTGAGAGCTCTCTTCTGGGTTACAAACTGCTGACTTCTTTTATCCTCAAATAGTGGAGAGCAGAGTGAAGAAGCAAGCTCTCTCTTTACTCTTATAGGGGTCCCCTTTCATGACCTCATTTGATTCTGATTAATTCCCAAAGACCCTACCTCCTAATACCAGATCACATCCGGGGGGGAAGATTTCAACATATAAATTTGGGGGGGACACATTCGATCCATAATAGGGTCATTTATGAGATTAAGTGAATTTTTTTAAAGGCCATATTAACAACTTGCTTGAATGCTGTTAATTTATTAGTTACTTATTAGATTAGAGGGAGAAATCAATGAAGCACAGGGTGTTAGTTTGCTGTGGCAGCTATAACAACTCACCCCAAGTGTGGTGGCTTAAAACAACAGAAGGTGTTTTATAGTTCTGGAAGCCAGTTGTCTGAAATGAGTAACACTGAGCCCAAATCAAGGTGCCAGGAAGCTCTGCTGTCTCTGAACTCTAGGGGCAAGTGTTTCTTTGCATTTTCCAGCCTTTTAGTTGCTTTCCTTGAATTCCTTGGCTCATGGCCCTGTTTCAATCTTCAAAACCAGCAAATGTAACATCTTCAAATCCTTCTGTTTCCGTGGTCACATCACCTTCTTCTGAAATCAAATCTTTCTCTGCTTCCCCCTTATGAAGATACTCTGATTATATTTAGGGTTTATCTAGATAATGCAGGATAATTTATTTGTATCAAGAATTTAATGCGAATACATCTGTGAAGTCACTTTTGCCATATAAGACAATAGTCACAGATTCTAGGGATTAAGACATGGACACAGTTAGGGCTCATTATTCAATATGTCACAATGGGAGAGAGGGAATGATCCCAGGAGCAATGTCCCTGGCCATTGAGAGAGCTTAGGTATGGATAGGAATGAGAATATTTTACTCTTTGTAACAGTGTCTTAGGTACTGATGCTGATAGTCTGATATAGTTATCAGTGCAAAGATGGTACTATTTGCTCTTGAAACCCAGATAAATTCCAGTCCCTGGATTTTGTGAGACACTGCAAAATGTTAATAACAAATTTTCCTTTCATGTCTAACTTATTTTGAGTGGGCTTCTGTCATTTGCAATCAAGGGATTCCTGTTTAATTTATAAAGTAGTTATTTAAATTTGTATTTGATGCAATATTTTTAAGTAAAGTTTTCTGCAGAGAAAATTTCTTCTTTTTCAAATTTTCCAAAAAACAATTGATTATTTTGAGTTCCTAAGAAACGTGCCCTTCTAAACTTCTAACCTGTTCTTAAACAATTAAAAGTACAATGGCTAATTTCAAGTAGAAAAAGTGACACTTATAAGGAATGCTCTTATAATCTACTGCTATCTGCTTATAAATTTAACTCAAGTGGCAGATTGCCTTAAAATGGTAATTCTGTAGCTATTTAAAAATAGCTACCCATTTTACTCACATCAACATAAAAATGATCATATAATGATGATGATTAATATGGACACAGTCTATAACAAGATGATGAAACAGCAATCATAGAGGCATGGAACTTAAACCATTTTGCTACATAGTAGCCTGCACATCAAGAGCATCCAAATAATGTTTGTTGAAAGAATCAATGATTGAATGAGTAGATAAACCCAACTTGCATATTTTTTACAGGAAACGATTTACTCTTTAAATTTGTGTTTTCTAAGAGTCTGTCTTAGATAAAAAGGGTCAAGATAAAAAGCTGAAGGAATTCTCTAATTGATGTAATTCTGTTTGTAACAACTCATCTTTCCATTTTACTTCATCTATTAACAATATCTTAAATGAGATTACAAATACTTATAAATAACATAAATTTAAGATTAGTGTGGTCAAAGATTTCTTTATATAGCTAATAAATGTGAGGTCATAAGCCAGCAGAGGGTGTCCGATTAAATATATTCTGTCAGGTAAGACCTGTTCATGATAAGTACAAACCTTCTTGTAGTTGTAAAAATGCTCCACAACCAATATTTCACCTATTCTGTAACATCTCCTTGTAATGTAGTCTAATATTTTAATACCTCAAGTAGAAAATATAGGCAATAAAAACAAAAACACTTCTGTCTTGACATCTGGTAGCAGAACCATATCTAAGAGGCAGAAATACACAGGCATACCTCGTTTTATTGCACTTAACTTTATTGCACTTCCAAGACACTGCATCTTTTACAAATTGAAGAGTAACAACAACCTTGGATCATGCCAGTTTATTGGTGCCATTTTTCCAGTAGTACCCTATATCACATTTTGGTAATTCTTTGTAATATTTCAAACTTTTTCATTATTATTATATTTGTTTTGGTGATCTGTGACCAGTGATCTTTGGTGTTGCTATTATAATTGTTTTGGGGCACCACGTACCCTGCCCCATATAAGATGGCAAACTTAATAAGTTGTGTGTTCTGTCCCACTGATAAGCCATTCCCCTTTCTCTCTCTTTCTCTCTCTCTCTTTGGTTCTCCCTTTCCCTGTGATACAACAATATCAAAATTAAGCCAGTTCATAACCCTACAATGGTCCTTAGGTATTTAAATGAAAGGAAAGGTCATGTCTCTTACATTAAAACAGAAGCTAAAACAATTAAGCTTAGTGAGAAAGGCATGTTGAAAGCCAAGATAGGCCTAAAGCTAGGTCTCTTCAAGCAAACATCCAAGTTGTGAATGCAAAGAAGAAAGTTCTTGAAGAAAATTAAAAGTTCTACTTCAGTGAACACACAAATGATAAGAAAGTCAAATAGCTTTATTGTTGAGATGGAGAAAATTTTAGTGGTCTGGATAGAAGATAAAATCAGCCACTATATCTATATATCTATATATTATTATATATAATATAATATAATATAATATAATATAATATAATATAATATAACTATATATAGATATATATTATATATAAATGGAATAACAAGGCCTGGATGATAGCACATCTGTTATCAGCATGATTCACTGAATATTTTAATCCCACTGTTGAGACCTAATATTCAGAAAAAAGATTGCTTTTAAAGTTTGAATGCTTATTGGTAATGCACCTGATCACCCAAGAGCTCTGATGGGGATGGACAGTGAGACTAATGTTTTCATGCCTGCTAACACAACATTCATTCTACAGGTTATGGATCAAGGAGCCCTTTTGACTCTCAAGTCTTATTACTTAAGAAGTACATTTGGTAAGGCGATAGCTGCCATAGACAGTGATTCCTTTAATGGGTCTGGACAAAGTAAATTGAAAATTCTGAAAAGGATTCACCATTTTAGATGTCATTAAGAATATTCATGATTAATAGAAAGAGGTCGAATGTCAACATTCACAGGAATTTGGAAGAAGTTGAACTTTGAACTCTGAACTTTGAGGGTTTCAAGACTTCAATGGAAGAAGGAATTGCAAACAGCAAGAGAACTAGAGTTAGAAATAGAGCCTGAAGATGTAGCTAAATTGCTGCAATCTCATGATAAAACAAGCAGATGAGGAGTTGCTTATTATGGATGAAGAAAGAAAGTAGTTTCTTGAGAAGGAATCTGTTCTTGGTGAAGATGCTATGAAGATTGTTGAAATGACAGCAAAGGCTTTATAATATTTCATAAACTTAGTTCATAAAGCAGCAGCAAGGTTTGAGAGGACTAACCCCAATTTTGGAAGAAATCATCCATGAAAAGAAGAATCAGCTGATGCAGGAAACTTCATTGTTTTTGTTTCTTTTTAAAGAAATTGCCACAGCTACCTTAGCCTTCAACAACCACCACTCCAATTAGTCAGCAGCCATCAACACTAGGGAAGACCCTCCACCAGCAAAAATATTACAACTCACTAGGAAGCTCAGAGGATGGTTAGCATTTTTTTTTTTTTAGCAATAATGTGTTTTTAAAATAAAGCATATACATTTTTTTAGACATAAAGCTCTCACACACTCAATAGACTACAGCATAGCATAAACATAACTTTTTTATGTACTTGGAAAACTAAAAATTATTTGACTCACTTTATTGCAATATTTGCTTTATTGTAGTGGTCTGAAACTGAACCTGCAGTGTCTCCAAGGTAGTCGTGTGTTAAAAAGACTCTGTTATGTTAACTTAGAATTAATTACAGAGGCTTTCTTTATTTAAATACTTCATACTCACATTTGATGGGATTTCTTTAAAAAACATTTTTTTATTAACATATAGTGTATTATTTGCTACAGAGGTACAGGTCTGTGAATCATGAGTCTTACACAAACAATTCACAGCACTCACCATAGCACATACCCTCCCTAATGTCCATAACCCAGCCACCTGTCCCTACTTCTCATCCTCCAGCAACCTTCAGTTTGTTTCCTGAGATTAAGAGTCTCTTATGATCCCTTCTTGTTTCATTTTTTTCCCTACCTAACCCCCCACGACCTCCCGAGGTCGTGGGGGGTTAGGTAGGGAAAAAAATTCCTCATATCAGAGAGATCATATGATAATTGTCTTTCTCTGACTGACTTATTTTGCTTGGCATAATACCCTCTAGTCCATCCATTTCCTTGCAAATGGCAAGATTTTGTTTTTTTTTATGGTTGCATAGTATTTCATTGTGTGTGTGTGTGTGTGTGTGTGTGTGTGTGTATCACATCTTCTTTATCCATTCATTGTTGATGGACATCTAGGTGATTGAATTTCTTATGTAAAGTAGTTTCATGGTGAGCTTGGCTGGTTGAACACATGATTTTCCCTCCTGAACTCCCCACATATAGTAATACAAACCTATAAGGATAAAGTTGGAAGTAGGAGATAGTAGAAGATTCCAGAAACCAACAAAATTGTTGGAAATGATAAACAGATGAAGCAGTGGTCTAATTAAATTAGAGAGCAGAACATCAGTCAGCTGATTAATCAACCAATCAGAGAGAAGAGAAGGGAAAAACTTAAAGCCCTGTGCAAAGAGATGCTGATGAGAAGCAAATGAATTGTCTATGGAACCCCAGAGAAATCCAGAAATCGAAGGCACCAGGCACTTCTTTGTAAATACTTTTAATTTTGGCAAACTATGGATATATGTGGGAATGAGATAGGAGCTGAAAACAGGGTTGAAAGAATGTCTAAGGCACAGATAAAGTCTACCTTCCCATTCCCCACTTTGTTCATAAAAACTAAACCAGAAAAGCTTCCACCTAGTGACACAAATCCAGAAGACAGCAGATGAATCACTAGAAAGTCTGGGGGAACTGGATTATAGAGGGGGAAATAAGTTCACGTGAATTTAGTATGTTTTCATCTAGAACATTAAAAATGACCCTTATTGATTTTAAACCCCTGAAAGAAAGTGTCCTCTACTCTATGCCAGCTTTGTCTGTGGAATTGCAAATCTTTAGGTCCTTCTATAAATAGATCAGCTTTCACACACTTTAAGTGCTCCCACTTTAAAAAGTTTTTATCTTTTGATTCACCCCATCTTACTCTATTTTGAGGACCTATATGATATCATGTTTATCTAAGCATTATTTATAATGGCAAAAATGGGTGACAACCTAAATCCCTAATTTATGGAATGGCTAAATAAACTCATGGAATTTTAAAGTGGTTATAGGAAGTGATATTTTTGAAGTGTTTGTAATAGCGTAGAAAAAACTCATAGAATACTAATGGAAAATAGAAGAAAATCATATGTACTTACAATGTGAGCACATGATTAAAAAATGTAGACCTTTTTATGACTGAAGATTTTAATGTTTTAAATTGAGTTGATATAAAGAGAAACAAAAAACTTGACTGAATGAGGCTTTTTTAAATTTTTTTTTTTATTTTTTTATTTTTTTATTTTTAAAGATTTTATTTATTTATTTGACAGAGAGATCACAAGCAGGCAGAGAGGCAGGCAGAGAGAGAGGAGGAAGCAGGCTCCCTGCTGAGCAGAGAGCCTGATGTGGGGCTCGATCCCAGGACTCCGAGATCATGACCTGAGCCGAAGGCAGCGGCTTAACCCACTGAGCCACCCAGGCGCCCCTGAATGAGGCTTTTTAATTTTTTTCTTCACTAGAGGAGAAAGGCACAACTATCACAGTAACTGGATATTTAAAAATGGCTTTCAAACTTATCTGATCTAAATAAAAACTGATAGCCTTCATTTTCTCTTAAAATTTGCATTGTACATGCCTCATGGAGATACTTAGTAAGGAAATGTCAAACTCACAAGTGGAATTGTCTCTGCCAGACAACTAGGGACAGCTGTATAACAATTTCTGGAGCTGTTTACCAAAGAAATTCTAATGTAAAAGAATGTGGCTGTCACTCCTTGGGAAAACAGAAAGGAAGGAAAAGCATGGTAAAGGAGGAAGTCAGCTGTTGGACCAAAGAAGGAATTAAGTATTAAAAAAATTCCAATCATTGAAGACAGTTGCTCTGCCACACAAAATCCTGAGGTCTTTTCATTGTCTGCTTCTGTAGAACTAACAATTTGCTCAGCACTATTTTGGGAAAGAATTTCTACAGAGCTGGCCTATCTTTAGCACCCAGTGTTTCCTCTCATTGACTCATCAACAGGTGTTAAAAAGAAATATCACAGATCCAGTAAGCTCGTTTTAATTTCATACCTGTGTCTCTGGTTTTGTTGGAATGTTTTATTTCCACAGGATAAAGAAGCAAATAAATTATTGTTGACATGATGCTTTTCCATAGGCATACATATGAATTTATTAATACCATATGTTTATTTATGATTTGTAAATTTAATATTGAAAGTATGATCACACAATTCAAACCTAAACAAATTTTGTAGAGAATGAATTCTCTTTGTAATGAAAGATGCTGGCATTATGATTTTAAGAAAGCATGCAACAACATTGATGTTAAAAATAATCTATTTTATCTGGGAAAATAATATTGAAATTCCTTAAAATGTCACATGTCAGATAAGCTTCAGAAACAATAATCACATCATTATCAGAGAAAAAAATTAAAAACAAAACAATATAGTATTAACTGTTATACCTTTGACAAATAATTTTCAGGAATTTAAGCATAAGACATAATTATATGTGACTTAAGGAATGAAGGAATGATCATTCTCACTGTTTCTCCATGTAACAGCCTAGTTTGGCATATTCCTAAACTTGAAAAGAAGGAATGGCTCCTCACAGTGGATTACCACAACCTTAGTGAGGTCCACAGCATTAAGGTCCTCCTCATTAAGGCCTTCATAATCAATACTCAGTATTGTTAAAATTACTCCTTCCATCCAATCAACAGCCACTAAATAACTTGGCATTATAGAAATAGTTAATTATGTTCTGTTCAGTGCCTATTTCAAAAGTCTCTTAGTCACAATACTCTCTACCAGGGTATCCAGGGGTACCTCAGCAGCCTTGACATTGCACATGGTCTTTGAAGGCTAGATCTTATCTATGTACAGCTATGGGGAGATTTATTTATTTATTTAGTTTAATTTATTAAATTTATTTATTTATTTATTTTATATGTTTATTCATTTTATTTATTCATTTATATGTTTATTCAGGACATACAAATACTAGCAATGTGGCTTACAAAAATGGGGATGGGCCATTGCTCCACACATAGTGCAAGGTCCTGACACACAGATGACATTCTTGAAAATTATTTTGTGAGCTTTGAGGGCTGCTCTATCTCAGGCAATGTCATGACCCAGCTATTATCCCTCATAGCACCCACAATATAAATACAAGTCTAAAAACTTTTATTTTTTGGAGGGGTCTGGATGCAGCATATTCTACTTTGTTTTTTAAATCTTACCGATACTTTAACTTGCAAGTCAGTCCACCTTAAATGGGGTCCCCTCCAACAATTGTTTTGAAACCTATCTAAACTGAAATCAGGAGGCACCCCATAAGTGTCTTCAGAGACTCCCTACTGTAAATGCTTTAACAACCTCCTCTTATAACTCCCAGAGTCTTTGGACCACCTATGAGGTCCATGAATTGCCCATGAACTTCTGCTACAAAATACTACCCTTCCCTAGCTCTGTACTATATACTATTAGAGTGGCATTTACTGGCCACGCACTGGGATCTCCTGGAAATAGAGACTTTTATAGACCCAGAGCATATGACCTTATGTACTCAATTGCCCATTATACTTTGGGTCATGGAAGCAATACCTCACAAACTTGGAATTGCAACCAAGGCCTCCCTGCTATAGGATGGAGCCAAACATGGGCTTTCTGGCACATCCCACTTGTACAAGTCTTCCTTATCTCTTTTTCTTAGTCCCTTGCCAGATGCCATTGTGTTGGAGGAGGTCACCTCTCTCCCAGACACTCTGGCTACCTGGAGAACAAAACTGAGTAAACAGAATTGGAAATTTGTAGGTTTTACAGATGGACTCCATCACTGTATGTGATGGAGCTCAGTGGAATGCTGCTGCTTTCCCATATCTTAACTAAGTTGTCCCTGCTAAAGGAGAATACCCAAGGGTTAGCCTATTTGACCAAACTTTAGATGGTTATCTCATCATGGATGCTCAGAGCATTAATTGGTCCATCTATACATTTTTACATATTCTTGGGTTGTGGCCTAGGAGTTTCTCCCTTTGATAAAGAACTCTGGAAATCTCTTGCTTCACAGATACCCAAAATATAAATTAATGTAACAGGTATCTCTGCATACATTAAAGCCACACTACAATACCTCAATATTCATTATACATTTGGAGTTCCAGTCATTACTGATAGTGACTAAAGACTCATTTCACTTATTAGAAAGCATAGTGCTGGGCTCTTTAAAAAAGCATCTGTTGGAACTTCTACCTTCCTTATGTGCCCTCTGCAGTCAATTTAATTGATTTCATTCAGAAGTCCAGTGAATTCTTCCAAGAGCTTTTATTTAATTAAACATTGGCAAATGGATTTCCCAGGGGGATCCATGGCCACAGGCATTTATTAAACTAAATTCATACCTCCTGGGGACATCCACTTCCTCCATCAGTGCCACACAGATTCCTCAGCTGTCTTTGATGACCATAAAGAGGGGCACCTCTAAAATTTATGTTTTCAGTGATCACCTCTCCATTTGGTTTTCTCCCTCATGGTCAGTCAGTTACCTACTTTGCTTCCTGGGAGGAATTTCTTCTCTTCCTTAAAGTCTCAGTCATCACCACAGCTTAAATTGATGTCAAGGCATTTTATTGTAAGGCCTAGATTATCTTGTGCCCGTGTAGGGGAAGAAAAATTCTCTTTTACCCTCTTTGGGTCTCTGGCTGGGCTTAAGAATTAAATTGACATAAGACAGATTAATAGGAGAAAAGCATACAAATCTTACTGAATTTTTACATGTACATGGAAACCTTCACAAGAGAATAGAGACTCAAAGGAGTGACCAGAGCAGGAAGTTTTTATACCTTCTAGACAAACCAACAATAAATGTGTCAAGAATTGACAAGTTGAAGGTGTTTGGGCTATGGGTAAGAAATGGTGAAAAAGTAAAAAGTTAGTTTATACAGCCTTTCTGGCCCTAAATTTCTTGTGTTTGATAATAACTGTATCTTCTTTCTTCCTGGTACTGGGAGATGGGGGAAATACCTTTCACAGGAGATCTGTCTCCTGCTTTCAGGGAAGAAGGTTGTGGGGGAGGTCAGAGTGATCTTGTTTCAACTGTGCTTCTCAGCTCTTTCAGCTAATATATTCAGTATGCCAAGGTGCCATATCTTTGGGTTTCATGTCCTGAGCCTCATCACTATCTTGACTTCTTTGTACCTCCCAGGGCTACATGAGTTCCTCCAGCCAGGCATATCTCCTCTCTCTGGGCCATATCTGGTGAGAAGGGTTCCCCACTTGGCTAGTTCCTCTATCAGCCAAATTAGCTAAATTTACCTAACAGTTCCACTTTCTTGTCAGCCAGCAAAATAATTTTATTTTATTTATTTATTTTTTTAAAGATTTTTTTTTTTTTTAATTTGAGAGAGAGACTATGGCAGAGGAGCAAAGTGAAAGGGAGAGAGAGAGTCTCAAGCAGACTCAATGCTCAGCACAGAACCTGATGTGGGGCTTGAGCTCAAGACCCTGAGATCATGACCTGAGCCAAAATCAAGAGTCAGATGCTTAACTGACTGAGCCACTCAGATGCCCCAGCCAAAAAAAATTATTTAACAGAGGGACAGACTAGAATCAGGAAGGAAATAGGTTCTTCCAGTTACCCAGATGAGAAATGGTGTTGCTTACTCTAGCCTTTGGAAGATAAGAGCGAGAGGAGATCTCAGATTCTGTAAATGTTAGCAGAGTTCCAGTTCACTAAGATTTGAGGAAGGTGAAGATGCAGCAATGATTCCCAGGCTTCTCACTTGAACAGTTGTTAGGAGATAATTCCACCAATTTTGATAGGGAAGGTAGGAAGAGAAATAGATTTGAAAAAGAATACTGTAAACTAAAAGAAAAGAGGCTCTTTGGAAAACAGAGATTGGTTAAAAATCTTTCCAGTATTTCAGAGAGAGAGAGAGAGAGGGAGAGAGAGAAGTAAATGGATCATGGACTAAATAAGCATTTTTTTAGGTTTAGATTTCTCAATAATTGGATCATCATTGGTGATCTTTGACAGAGCAATTTCATCTTTTCTGGACTAAAGGGGCCTGAGGATTTGGGAACGTGGGAAGAAGTATAGACCACTAAAGTGTAGATCACTAACGGGTACTGTGCCAAAAAGAGGAGGTATGAGACAGAGCCGGAGATTATCTTTGTTATTATTTTAAAATAGACCTGAGTCTATTAGTGGAATGAATGGTGCATTTTAGTCACCTGGTGAAGTTGTGGATACATCAGTCTGAAGAAAAATGGACTGAGATGCTTGAGGAGGGAACCGAATCCAGATCATAGAGGGTAAATTATGTTGGCTATGGGCGGTGCCTGGTGTATTCTTCTCAGACTCTAAGCTGGGGTGGTGTGTGGAGTTATCCCTGAGAGATAATTGAAAAAAGAGATACCCTGTCATTAGAAAGAACTTGAGGAGAATATAGGATTGTATGTAGGATTGTAACCATCATTGTAAAATATACAAAAGCCTTGGGGGTAAAAGTAAAGTGCACTGGCTGTGTTTGTGAATAGTTTGATGGGGTACAAACTTGGTCATTTTCCTCCGTATCCAGAGACAAACAAATAAATTTTTGAGTTTTTCCAGATTATTCAGTTGCAGGCACAAGTGTAGGGGAAACTAAATAAGCTCAAGCAGCTGTACATATTAATTAAGGGAAAACTGAAGTGTTTACTTACAGGGTCATCCTGGTAAGACAAGAATTCAGGAGTCCCAAGAAGTTTAAATGCAGGAAATAAAAGGGAGGGGTCTGAAAGTTAGAAATGTAGTTTGTGATTCTGTTTGTGATGATTAAGATTCTGGACAAAGTCCAGGGTGTGCATGGGAGTAGGTGGCAGTAGGTTGTTAAAGTTGAAAAGGAAAACTGGAGTTTTTGTGTGTTGTTTAAATACACAGGGGGGAAATACTGAAAATGATTGGGTCGTGATTTATTGAGTTCTCACTTGGTAAATTTAAAGTCAATAAAAAAATCGTAAAGTATTATACACACTAAAAATCTTATCTCAATAATTTAACCAAAACAGAAAGCAAAATGAAATTATTTGTCTATTAGTGCAAGGCTGCAGAATGTGAATTTGTCTGAGATCATTTAATAGAGAAGAATATAGGGTAGACCTTTGGGTTAGACCAGATTTTCAATGTTGGCACCATTTACTAGCTGTGTTATCTCTCTAAGCCTTATTTATTTCATCTATAAAATGACAAAAATAATAGCACAGAGCTCATGAAATTGTGAGAATTAATGTAAGTATAAATATAAAGATACTAGCATATTGCTTAGCACACAGTAGACTCCTCAGTTAATGCTGCCTCTTTAAACAAAATCCATTATTTCTGCTCCTAGCAAATCAGATGTTTTCTTTCTTTCCCTCCTTTCCTTCCTTCCTTCTTTCCCTTCCCCACGCTTCTCTTCCCTTCCCTTCCCTTTTTCCTTTCCCTTCTTTCCTCCCCTCCCCTTCCTTCCTTCCTTTCTTTCTTTCTTTCTTTCTTTCTTTCTTTCTTTCTTTCTTTCATCAGTTTCTTATGAGTTTACAGTAGTGTATCATTTTCCTATTGGTACTGTAACAGATTACAATAAACTCAGTGGCCTGACACAACACAATTTATTCTCTTACAGTTCTGAAGGTCAGAAGTCCAAAATCAGCTTCACAAAGTTAAAGTCATACCTCCCTCTTTTAAGGATGCTTTGAGCCCACCAGAGTTATTCTGCGTAATTCCTCAGCTCACAATCCTTTATTTAGTTTAGTCCGCAGAGTAACTTTTGCTAGAGAATTTAATATGTTCACAGGTTGCAGGAATTAGAACACTGACTTCTTGGCAGGAGGAAAGAGGGGTATTACTATTATTAGAGATGTTAGTGAAGGACAGATATGAATATAGTATAACTTTAGACCAGTCATGTATCAAGTTCCAAACTTTTAAATTTTCTTTCTCAGTTTCATTGTCAACAAACACATCACAAATTTGCAAATAAGTGAATGAATGAATGGACACCTGATGGATGTGAGAAATGTTCACCCTCTCTATCCCAACCTTTTTCTTTAACAACTTGACTCTCCAATTTATGACCAGAAAATATGTCATTCACTGCTCTTTCTGTTCTCTGTTTTCTCTGTGGAACAGTGCCCACACATCTGCTCTTTACTCTCCTTGCAGACAAAGCAGTTGTGGCTTCCTATTGTTGCTAAGATTACCCAAATCCACCGCCACCTCCACTCGCCTCCTCCTAAATTCCAGTATATTTGCACATTGAAATTAAGCACACCAAAAGGCTTAAAAGAAAAAGAGGCTAGTGTTAAAACCCAAACTGCAGATATCACTAGGCAGAAATTTTGTGGAAATAACATTAAGGCAGAAATAAAAGTGAGCATGTTGCATTTTCATTTAATTTTTAATGGTGTTTTTGGCCCAGGAAATCTCCAAATATAGTTCACACATAACAGTAATCATTTGCTTCTCATAATGGAAACTCGGGAGTTCATGTATTCTTCCATACGGTTTCTGTTTTTTGTTTCTGCATAAAGATGGAACTGCAAGTCTTCACCTCTCACGGGAGAACTTCAGATTCCACACTGTTACAGTTCATCTATTTCTAAACAGCTGCTTCTCGAATTTATGTTTAGAGCTCTCAGATTCGTGTTTCCTCTATTTTATGTATAAATTCCAAAGCCTTTATTATTGTTTTTGCTATCTCTTAAGGTTCAGATTGAAGAGAAGGATGCTAAAATTCACTTTTCTGGAAACTGTCTTCTTACATATTTCCTGAAGGAAAATGAAACTTACCCATCCCTGAGAGGAGAAATGAAACCGAAACTCCCTTCCAGGTTATAAAAGACTGGCTGCGCAGGCTCCTCTAGACAGAAGCCCAAGTTCAGGCAATGTGTCCAACTTACACTCCGGCTCCAGGTTCGTCCTCTCTCTGTCACTTCTTCCCTGCCGGCGGGCGGCCAGCCCCTGTCAGCGCTCCTCAGACGCAGCAGGTGGGGGCCGGACTCCAGGGGGAGGAGGTGTGGGGAGTGGCAGGTGCTCCAACGCAGGACCCAGCTGGGATGGGGGGGGGGGGGGGGGAGGGTTGGGATGGGGCCTGCGGAGCCGGCTCCTAGATGACAGGTGTAACTAAGGGAGAGACTTGAAATGGAGATGCCCCGCAGGGGGGTCAAGCTCTCCGGTCTGAGCGGGAGGAGGCCCAGAGTCGCTCTGGGCACGCGGTGCTCATGGTGCGGGGCGCTGCAGGCGCCACCAGGAACCCCCACACGGTGCCGGACAGGTCTTTTTGTTGGCCTCGGGAGGCAAAGCCTGGGGAGAGAGAGTGGGAAGGGACGCTGGTTAGGAGCGCCAGGGTCTAAAGTCTGAAGGAGAGCGCCAAGTATTCAGGCATTTAAGGGATCCTCTTGAAAGAAAGGGCGCAGGGGATCTGGGGCCTTGAGGAGAAACTAAGAGAGGTCAGATCTGAGCACAAACAATAAAATCTAGACGTGGACAGCAGCAAGCAACTTCCTACTCCACGCAGAACCTGATGCCCAATTATAAACTTGCGGAATCAGAATCTGCATCTTAATATCTCACAGGTGATTCCTATGTATCCCTACATTTCAGTGGTTTCATACAATAATAATTTATTTCTTAAAAACAATTAATGTATTCATGGTCAAGGGGCACGCATTAGTTTTCTACTGCTGCATAACCAGTTACCACAAATTTAGTCGCATAAGTCAATATAAATTTAATAAGTTTCCATGAATCAGAAATCCAGGCACTGATTAACTGAATCCTTTTACTCAGCATCTCACCAGACTGAAATGAATGTGTCTGCTGAGGCTGACATCTTGTCCAGGCTTTGGGTGCTCATTCAGATTGTTGGAAAAATCCAATTCCTTGCACCTAGAAGGTTGAGGTTCCCTGTTTTCTTGCTGGTGTCTTGAAGACCATCTAGGATTCTGTCTGTTGCTGGTCAGCTCTTCTCCAGACAGTGTTTCAGGAACTAGAGTTTTTCCATCAAATGGTTCCATCATTCCCTGGGCCTTATTCTCTGGATTGGACTTTTATCTATTCCAATAATCTATGATTTCTCTTTTTTACCCTTCTCTTCTTCCTATTAAAGAGTGTTTAAATCAGAATCCAAAATAGGGTTCTGGCACTACTATGATTAGACGATATGTTTTTAAGTTTGTTCTAATCTCTTATCCTCTCATAATTTATTTATTAATAAATTGGGGTCCCTTCCCTTCCGTTCCCTTCCCTTTCTCTTTCTCTTTCTCCTTCCCTTTCCCTTTCCCTTTCCCTTTTCGGTCTTGTAGAGAGTGTCCTAGTCTTCCTGGTGCTATTTAATAGGTTCTTCTAGCTTATAAATGTCTTGTCAATTAATTGTTGCTACTGGAGTTTTGATCAAATTCAGGTTAAAATATTTTTTTGGTTAGAGTATTTCAATAATGGTATAGTTCTATATGGAAGTAGATATTTGCCTATATTTTTGTTGTGCTATCATCTCAAAATAGCAAGATCTATTAATTCATTAGTTATAATATAAATATAAATGAAATTCTCCCATTTATATTATTTGGTATCCCATTGGTTCAGTGCCTATATAAGAAAAGCAATTTAACTTCTTGATTCCAGAAACCCTTAATTTTTGGTATATTATCTTTGGATACAATCCCTGGACTCTCTTCTATGAAAAACAAAGAACCAAATATATCCTCTTCTTTTTCTACTATTCATCCCTTTCTGAACCTCCCTATTTTGTTATTACATTATTTTTATGCTGTCAGGGTTTATCATAGTTTACAGTATTTTAAAACTCTAATTCTTGTGATTTATTTCTATTTGAATCACAAACGGAGGGCCAAGTAAACAAGTTACAACATTACTTATTATGTTATTTATTGTAGAGGCAATCTATATGTTTGCTTTGGAAATGTAGTTATCATTAAGACTGCTATTTGAGGGTCACCTGGGTGGCTCAGTGGGTTAAAACCTCTGCCTTCGGCTCAGGTCATGATCCCAGGGTCCTGGGATCAAGCCCCCCATCGGGCTCTCTGCTCGGCAGGGAGCCTGCTTCCTCCTCTCTCTCTGCCTGCTTCTCTGCCTACTTGTAATCTCTGTCTGTCAAATAAATAAATAATATCATTAAAAAAAAAAGACTGCTGTTTGAAATGGATACTTTTCTAAATTCAAAGTATCATGGATCCTCCTATTTTTCTTTATGGCTTCCCCCTTCCCCGTCCCCCAATTTTCTGTATTATCTCCTTAAATAAAATTATCATTTAGGTGGTTGGTGAAATTTCTGACTTCTTGAATGTTTGGTGATACTCTCTTTCTGCCCTCTTAATGGATTGAATGACTAGATATGGAGTTCTAAGTTCAAAATATTTTCCCCTGGGAACTTTGCAAATATTGCTTTCTTTTATCAAAACATCCAGTGATGCTCCTTGTTTTATTCAGTGCTGTGTGTCACGTGCTATATTCATCAATTTGTATACATCAGGTCATACATTTTATTAGCTAAAAAACACAAACAGAGGAAAGTAACATTATTGTCTGTCTCAGTTTCATAGATAAGTAGACTGATATAGGGAAAGTAAATAACTTGCCTAATATTATAAAACTATAGTATGTGTCAGAACTAGGATTAAAATCTGGGCATTCTGCCAATAATGCTTATGCCTTTAACCACTTTACTTATGGACTCTCTGACTTACATTTCTTCATAGTATATCACCATCTTTCTCTTTGCTCTTGGAGCTCTGCAATTTAAAGTTGCTATTTCTAAGTGTGTGTTTCTCTTTTGTCATTATTTCTTCTTAGTACTTGGAAGAACTTTTCAGTCTAAAAATGTGTACTTTAACTGTGGTTCCATATTATTGTATGACTTTAAAGTTATATCTTTGGTTATTTTTATCTCCACTCATTTTAGAATCTTAGTTTTCTCCATCTGGAATTACTATGGGATGATCTTAAAACTTTTAAATCTATCCTTTGTGTTTCTTGGTATTTTTTCTATTTTCCATCTCCTTGTTTTTTTCTTCTGTCTTCTGAATTTTCTGGGGGTGCCTCAGTTGGTTAAGTGTCTGACTTCAGCTTATATCATGATCTCAGGGTCCTGGGATGGAGCCCCACATTGGACTCCCCACTGAGTGGGAAGTTTGCTTATCCCTCTCCCTCCCCCCCCCCCACTAGTGCTCTCTACGTCTCTAAATAAATAAATAAATCTTTAAAAAAATTTCCTGGATTTTATATTTCCAGCTTAAGATATCAACATGTCTATTTTGTTTTTCTGCACATGATTTTTTCCTGAAATTATATTTAAAAATTTTATAAGCATTTATGAGCATTTAAATTTTTATGAGCATTTTTTAAAGGTTTTTATTTATTTATCTGACAGAGAGAGAGATCACAAATAGGCAGAGAGGCAGGCAGAGAGAGAGTGGGAAGCAGGCTCCCTGCTCAGCAGAGAGCCCAATGCAGGGCTTGCTCCTGGTACCCTGAGATCATGATCTGAGATGAAGGCAGAGGCTTAACCCACTGAGTCACCCAGATGCCCCAAGCATTTTTTTTTTTTCTGTAGCAGTTTGTTATTGTTGCATTAGATAATATTGTAATTATTGGAAAGCTAATTTGAACTATTCTGTCCTTGAATCATGTTTATTCATCTGGCTTCTTCTTAATACCCCCCAAAGTCTAATGATTCTAGTTTTTAAATTTACACATATTTAATGGTTATTATGATGAGTAATTGGCTTTATTTTCCCTAATGTGCCTCTCCCTTAAATAAGAAAGAACTGCACATAGTGATATAAATTCTGTGTAAATGTTAAGTGGGGCATGAATTCAGAGTGAAATTTCATAAGGAGTTTCCTGTAGGCTGTGTGACAGGAGAGTAGACAGTCAGGCTGCGGAGCCCCTTACTGTCAAATTGAGAAAGGTTTTATTCTACCACGATGGCTCTTGTTGAAAAGTTGTATAGTGTCCAACATGTCTCATCAGTGATTGTTGTTATTTAATTTAAAAGTGTTACTTCTTTCAATTTATGTATATTCTATTTTCAAATGATTTTGTTAGGACTTATTAATTCATTTGGAGCTATCTATTTAATAAATAAACTATAAGGTATTTATTTTGTCCTAGGAGTACCATAAAAACTTTCCTGAGACATTAAGGGCACTGTGTAACATCTGGGAATCTATGAATTACCTTGTTTCATCTTATTTCATTCAAAAGACCCTACCGTTTCTGGAGCTCTTCCTTCTATAAGATACTTGGGGTTAATTTTTTCCTGTTTACTCAGTTCTCACTGACTCATCTTTTCTGTTTGAGCTTGGTACAATTTGGAGAACTGAAGAAAGACAATATGGCTAATGTGAGGTTAGTGAGGTGGAAGATTGCATGAATCAGATGGCAGACAGTTTGCAGGAAATTCTCTAAACTTCTTTCCTGGGCAAAAGTCCCTTATAATCTGGGCTACACCTACTTTTCCTGTCTCATTTCCAATCAAGTTATTCTGTTTTATACCATATAGAACAGTCTGTGGAACCAAACTTGTCATGTAGTTTCATATCTCTGTGCATTAAACCAGTGCTATTTTGCTGTCTGAAATGTGATCCTCTTTATCTTTACCTTCTCCAAAATGCTTCCGTAATTCTTGCACATCTTTTCAATATGTCCCTAAAACCTCAGAATAGAGGACCCCTCCAGCTGATTGAAGAACTCTTTCAATTTGCTGATAGCTTCTTGTACATTTCTGCTGGATCACTCAGCACATTATACTTTTTTATTTAATTCTCTTTAAACCATTACCAGATTGTAAGGGTCATGTTTTAGGCGTATTTTCATATGTTGCAGCAAGTATAAAGGTTGGTGAGGAGTAGATGCTCTATGTATTTGACAAAAGGTAGAATGACTGGGTAAGTGAGAAACCGTACTTTTGCCCCTGTCTTCATTAAGTGTTTCCTAAACGTTCCATTCCAACCCACGGTAATGTCTTCTTTCTATAAGCTTGTTCGTTTTTATAGTTATAAACTTCCTTGCATTGTTATTTTAATATTTAAAATCATTGTGTGCCTCACCATTATGTTTTCCTTACTGTCATATAATGTGAATATCTATCTATTTATCTATCTAATCATCTATCTCTTATCTATTCATCTATCTATCAAGTTTCATTGCCCTAAGACACTGTATGACGTATTTGAGGAATGTCTCAATATTTGGTTTTTCTGACAGAATGCTCAAGTTCATTCTCTTCTGCCTCTTTGACAGTTCTTTCTCAGGTACCTTTGCAGATGCTTCCTCTTCTCTCTTGGCATTTATTGTGTATTAGTGATCTACATAACTGGATTTTTAGTCCTTTTTTCTTCCATGATACTGTGTCTCTTTGTCCAAGCAAGCTTATCTATGTCAATGGACTTGTTTGCAATAATATTAAAATTACTCACATATTCAGGTCTAGCCCAGACCTTGTGTTTGACCTCTAGACCTATATATATATTTCATTTTTATTTTTTTAAGATTTTATTTATTTATTTGACAGAGAGAGACACAGCGAGAGAGTGAACATAAGCAGGGGGAGTGGGAGAGGGAGAAGCAGGCTTCCCGCTGAGCAGGGAGCCCAATGCGGGGTCTCGATCCCATGACCCTGGGGTCATGACCTGAGCCAAAGGCACATGCCCAATGACTGAGTCACTCAGGCACCCCACCTATATATATTTTTTAAAGTTTTTATTTATTTATTATGTCAGAGAGGGAGAGAGAGAGAAGAGGGGAGAGCACAAGCAGGGGGAACAGCAGGCAGAGGGAGAAGCATGTTCCCTGCTGAGCAAAGATCCCAATGGGGTCCTGGGATCATGAACTGAGCCAAAGGCAGTTGCTTAACCGACTGAGCCACCTAGGTGTTCCATAAATCTGTATATTTAATAACTCTTGTTACCTATCCTATAATAGGTCTTGAAATCAAGTCAAACTCAGACTTGCCACAAATTTGATTTCATGATCTTTCCCTGAAATGTGGGCTTGTTCCAAGGTTTCCTGCCATGGGAATGTCCTAGTCCTTCATCCTGCTGCATCAGGTAGAATCCTAAGAATCATCCTTGACAACCCTCAATCTCCCCTCTTCTCCATCCATATCAGATCCATTACCAAATTATGGCAAACTTACCTTCTAAATATTTAATATCTATAAGTGCCCAAACTACCAACAAACTGTATTACATCAAATTATGATCATTACCCTTCTAAACAATGGTTTTTCTCTCTGCTCCAGTAACAGGAAATTTGTTCCTATCCTATCTCTTCTCTCCATATTACTATATATTACTATAGCCAGAGTAATCTTTCAAAATGTAAAGCCATCATAACACTACCTGCTTAAAATCCATTAGTGGATTTTAAGATGAAAACGTGCCCTCAAAGGCTCTGCATGCTCTTCTCTTTCTGGAACCCTGTAGCACAGCTAGCTTTTCCATCACCCTCTCCATTTCAGCCTTGCTGGCTTCTATTTTGGATCTAGTACCACCCACATTCCTTCATGCTCTAAGACTTTTGTACATAGTGTTTGGATATGCCCTCTGCCTGGAATGCTACTCTTCCCTACTCATTTGTTTAATTAATTCTTGTTTCATTTTTCAAAAATCAGCTCAAGCATTACTTAGGGAAGCTTCCTCTATTCTCTTTGACTTTGACACATTTGTAATTTTCCACTGTTTATGTAATTATCCATTAATATTCATCTTTCCTGATGGACTTTAAGCTCCATGAGAACTGACAGCATGTTGCCTTTTGTTCATTTTTGTATTCTCACTGCCTGATGTTTTGCTTAACATACAGTAGTTATTCAATACTATTTGTTGATGGAATAAATGAATTTCTAATTTTTCTTCTTTCTTTGCAGGTCTGTCATTTTCATTAATAACTGCTGCTTAGATGTACCAAAGTAAAGGATATTTGCTATATTTAATATTTTCCATTTCCAGTTCAAGGCCCAGGTAGCAGCAACAATGGGTAATTTTCAATTGAAAGTTTTTATAAATTATAAAGTAATGATTCTTTAAGCTATACAGATTTATTTTTTTACAGATTTAATAGAATTGAAATAACTGTTATTTCTTTTTCAAATAATAAGCAATCTTTTTTTACAGGCTTAGAAGAACACATGATGTTTTTAGAGAGACTGTCACAGCTAATTTTGAGTGCAGTACCAAAAGCTGAGTGAGTATTATAAGAAATAAAGAGATGTACAATTTAACATATTTCCTATTGTCTATTTGACATTAAAGTAATGTCTGTCTAAAAAAAGTAATGCCTGGTTCCATCAAGATGGCAGAGGAGTAGAGGACTCCATTTCAACCAGCCCCCTGAATTTAGCTAGATATCTACCAGGGTACTCTGAATACCACATGAAATCAGCCTGAGATTTAAGATTATACACATCTGGATCTCTATGGGGGCAGAGGATCATGTTAAGAGGCAAAAGACATAGTTGGGATTGCACAGACAGGTACTGGAGGATAAACAGAAGGGGGAGGGAGCTACCAGAAGCCAGCCATTGTAAAGTAATACCCCAAAGGGAAAGTGCCCTGCACTTGGGGACCAGCGATAACTTGGAGACTGGTGGCTATGAGAGGGAAGGGACTAATAACAGTATTCAAACAGAACAAAGGGGCTTAAGGGATAATTGCTGGGACTGGTTGACCACAGGTGCGGACCTAAGCTCATGGTCCCGGGACTGGCTGCAGCGGCTGCCCACCCATGCCTAAGAGGACCCAGCTTGGATTGGAGGCCACAGTCCCAGGAGCAGCAGTCACCAGGGCTGGGCTTGCCTGGACAAGTATTGCTCACAGTTTTGGTCCACAGAGGCGTAGAGACAAGTGGGGACCTCAGTCGACAATTGGGAGGGTTGCTGGGGATGCTCATCGCCTGTGGGAGGCTGTGGTATTCAGTGGTGCTTCTAGAGGGGGAGTCTGTGTGTTGTGGAAGATTCAGAGAGGAACAGACTGTGTGGTTTCTCTCTGAGGCCAAAGTCAGGGTGTGGACAGTTTACTTTGCTCTGACCCACAAAAAGGTACAAAAAACTGCCAGAGAACAAAAGCCTCCAGATTTAAGAAAGCCCGAAAAACAGATTTCCATGGAGCCCAGCCCCTTGATAGTGGGCAGGGCAACTCTGCCCAAGCAGGATTGACTGAAAAACAATGCAGCAGGCCCCTCTCCCAGAAGACAAGCTGAAAGAATAAGAGGACAACCACCACAGGGTCCCCATAAAACTGTAAAACCTGGACACCAGGGTAAAGCAGTATATCAAACTCCTGGTATTGTCCCACAGACTGTATATTGCTTAGATACAACTTTTCTCTCTCTCTCTCTCTTTTTAATTCTTTCTAATGACTCTTGGTGTTTTTTGTTGTTGTTGTTTTGTTTTGTTTTAACCTTCTTATCATTTCAACTAGATGTTTAATACAACATATTCCATAGTAAAACTTAAACTTTTTCATGCATATGCTTTTTTCTTTTTTAAATATATATAGATATAAGCTTCACTGTAGTCCTTTTCTCCTTTATTCAATACCATATATATATGTATATATATATATATATATACATATATATATATATATATACCGTGTGTGTGTGTGTGTGTGTGTGTGTATGCCAGTTTTAATTTCCCTGTATCTCTGGGAAGTAGAGTTCTCTAACAGAGAACTCAAAATACACCCAGGAAGAACTGAAATACCTTTCCTAGCCCACACTGAGGGATTATAACCACCTTCCCCTCACTCCCATTGTTTTATTTTGGATGCCTTTTCTTTCTTTCTTTCTTTCTTTCTTTCTTTCTTTCTTTCTTTCTTTCTTTCTCTTTCTTTCTTTCTTTCTTTCTTTCTTTCTTTCTTTTTTGGTTGGTCTTTGTTTTTGTACTTTATAAATCTTACTCTTGGGGCTCATTTTGGCTGTTTTTTGTTTGTTTGTTTGTTTGTTTCTTTTTGGTGGTGACCAATAGCTCTGAACCTTCCTAGGAAGCACCTTGCCTAGATAGTGGTTGATATTTTTGGCTTTACACCCCCTCAACCACAACTCAACAGAATGACTAGGAGGAGGAACTCCCGACAAAGAAAAGACCCAGAGACAATGGCCTCTCCCACAGATCTAATGGATATGGATCTAAGCAAGCTGTCAGAAATAGATTTCAGGGTAGCCTATGAAGACAATAGTCAGGCTGGAGAAAACTACCAAGCCTGAAACAGGAAGGAATCAACAACATGAATAGACCCATAACCAGTAACAAGATTGAAGCAGTGATTAAAAAAAAACCTCCCCAAAAAATAAGAGTCCAGGGCCTGATGGATTCCCTGGGGAATTCTACCAAACTTTCAAAGAAGAAATAACACCTATTCTCCTGAAGGTGTTTCAAAAAATAGAAACAGAAGGAAAACTTCCAGACTATTTCTATAAAGCCAGCATTACCTTGATCCCCAAACCAGGCAAAGACCCTATCAAAAAGCAGAATTTCAGACCAATATCCCTGATGAATGTGGACACCAAGATTCTTGACAAGATCTTAGCTAATAGGATCCAACAGTATTTTAAAAGGATTATCTGTCATGACCAGGTGGGATTTATCCCTGAAATGCAAGGTTTGTTCAACATCCGCAAATCAATCAAAGTGACAGAACATATAAAGAAGAGATAAGAACCACATTGTCCTCTCAATTGATGCAGAAAAAGCATTTGACAAAATACAGCATCTGTTCCTGATTAAAACTCTTCAGAGTATAGAGATAGAAGAAACATTCCTCAACTTCATAAAATCCGTCTATGAAAACCCCCAGTGAGTATCTTTCTCAATGGGGAAAAGCTGAGAGTCTTTCCACTGAGATCAGGAACACAAGGATGCCCACTCTCACCACTTTGTTCAACATAGTACTAGAAGTCCTAGCAACAACAATCAGACAACAAAAAGAAATAAAAGGTATTCAAATCGACAAAGAAGTCAATCTCTCTCTCTTCGCAGATGACATGATACTCTATGGAAAACCCAAAAGACTCCACCCCCAAATTACTAGAACTCATACAGCAATTCAGTAATGTGGCAGAATACAAAATCTAGTGCATAGAAATCAGTTTCCTTCTTATACACTAGCAAAGTAACTGTGGAAAGAGAAGTCAGAGAATCATTTCCATTTACAATAGCACCCAAAACCATAAGATACCTGGAATAACCTAACTGAAGAGGCAAAGGATCTATACTCTAGGAACTACAAAACAGTCATGAAAGAAATTGGAGAAGACACAAAAAGATGGAGAAACATTGCATGCTCATGGATCAAAAGAATAAAAATTGTTAAAATGTTTGTGCTGCCCAGAGCAATATATACTTTCAATGCCATCCTGATCAAAATACCAATGGCATTTTTCAAAGTGCTGGAACAAACTATCCTAAAATTTGTATGGGACCAGAAAAGACCCCAGGTTGCCAAAGAAATGTTGAAAAAGAAAAATAAAGCTGGGGCCATCACATTGCCTGATTTCGAGCTATATATACACAGCTATATTACAAAATAGCATGGTACTGAAAAAAAAAAAAACAAAACAAACCAGACACATAGACCAATGGAACAAAATAGAGAGCCCAGATATGGACCCTCAACTCTATGGTCAACTAATTTTCAACAAAGCAGGAAAAAATATTCAATGGAAAAAAGACAGTCTCTTCAATAAATGGTGCTGGGAAAATTGGACAGCTGTATACAGAAGAATGAAACCCGACCAATCTCTTACACCATACACAAAGATAAACTCAAAATGGATTAAAGATGTGAGACAGGAATCCCTCAGAGTCCTAGAGGAGAATGTAGGCAGGAATCTCTTCTACAGCAGTCACAGCAACTCCTTTCAAAACACATCTCCAAAGGCAAAGGGAAACAAAAGCAAATACGAACTTTTGGGACTTCATCAATATAAAAATCTTCTGCACAGCAAAGGAAACAGTCAACAAATCAAAGAGGTAACCCCAAGAATGGGAGAAGGTATTTACAAATGACATATTAGACAAAGGGCTGATATCCAAGATCTATAAAGAACTTCTCAAACTCAACATCCAAAAAGCAAATAATCAAGTCAAAAAATGGGTAGAAGATATGAAGAGACACTTCTCCTAAGAAGAACTACAAGTGGCTAACAGACATATGAAAAAGTGTCTGTTAAATGAAACACTAAAAAGTTCATTATCATTAGCCATCAGGGAGATTTAAATCAAAACCACATTGAGATACTATCTTACACCAGTTAGAATGGCAAAAATTGATAAGGCAAGAAAGGACAAATGTTGGAGAAGTTGTGGAGAAAGAGGAACCCCCTTACACTGTTGGTGGGAATGCAAGTTGGTGCAGCCACTTTGGAAAACAGTGTGGAGATTCCTCAAAAAATTAAAAATTGAACAACCCTATGACCCAGCAATTACACTACTGGGTATTTACCCCAAAGACACAGATGTAGTGAAAAGAAGGGCCATATGCACCCCAATGTTCATAGCAGCAATGTCCACAGTAGCCAAACTGTAGAAAGAGCTGCGATGCCCTTTAACAGATGAATGGATAAAGACGATGTGGTTCATACACACAATGAAATATTACTCAGCTATCAGAAATGATGAATACCCAACTTTTGCATCAAAATGGATGGGACTAGAGGAGATTATGCTAAGTGAAATAAGTCAAGCAGAGAAAGTCAGTTATCATATGGCTTCACTTGTGGGACATAAAGAATAACATGGAGGACATTAGGAGAAGGAAGGGAAAAATGAACGGGGAGAAATCGGAGTGGGAGATGAACCATGAAAGACTATGGAACCTGAGAAAAAATCTGAGGCTTTTAGAAGGGAGGGGAGTGGGGGAATGGGTGAGTCTGGTGATGGGTATTAAGGAGGGCATGCATTGCTTGGAGTGCTGAGTGTTATATGCAAACAATGAATCATGGAACACCACATCAAAAACTAATGGTGTACTGCATAGTAACTAACAGAGCATAATAAAAAAGTAATGCATATCTATCTCAGTATATGTCATAGTATATTTTAAATATAATGTATATACATATTTATATGATTAATAGAACTTTGAGAGCTTTTTGATGCTGAATGGACAGTTTTTTCTTGCTTTATTTGTGCACAACTGTCAATGAACTCATTGTTCTATAAAGAAATAAGATTGATTAAGTGGGAAGCATTTAATACCAGTCTATATGCAGAATAGAGGTGTTAAATTCTGATTCCAATCCAGATTTTGATACGTGATCTTACATAATTTGCTCTTATCTCTTTGAGCCTCAGTTTCTGTGTCTATAGAATGATAATGATCCTGTCTTTTCCCTATGAAGGATAGTCATGCATATGGATATATTTGAAAAGTCTTAGCATACAGCCTGACATAAAATAATTACTCCGCAAATCACTTGCCGATAATAGTGATAATGGATAATAATAACAATGCTACTGCCTTTTTCGGGCTTTATTGAGTCAATATGTAATTTTTGTTTTAACTTTTTTCATTTCAGATATTCCAGTTTATTCAATGATTTTGTTGAATCTGAATTTTTTCTGATTGATGGAGATTCATTACTTACTACATGCATATGTGAGAAATCATTAAAGCCGGGGCAGGAGCTCCACTTCTTTTATCTGGTTGAATACTATCTTATGGATCTTGCCAGTAAAGGAGGACAATTTGCCATAGTTTTCTTCAAGGTAACGTGACAGTAGAGTTCTTTACTATGATTTAAGAGCTAAAACTAAAATTCCTTACTATTTTGTAATTTTCCCCCTTATTACAAAGTTAAATATATCTAAAACAATTCAGAAAAGTTAAAGGGAACAACAGAAAAAAATACTTAAAATCTCAGTATTCAGCAATTACCATATTTAAGATTATATTTTAGTGATGCTTGGGTGACTCAGTCAGTTAAGTGACTGGCTGAGGTCATGATCCTAGGGTCCTGGGATTGAGGCCTGAGTCGGCCCCTTGCTCTTCAGGGAGCCTGCTTCTCTCTCTGCCTGTTCTTCCTGTCATTCCCTCTGCTTGTACACACTCTCTCTCTTTCTGTCAAATAAATAAATAAATCTTTTTTAAAAACGAGTATATTTTATTCTCAATAATTAAATTTCATGTAAAGACACACAGGATCATGAAGGAGGATGAGCTATCCTCTCAACCAAAACTCAGTTGATCTCTGGATTCTACTTTTCCAACTCTGAAAACTGCGTCTGTCTTCAGAACTCAGCAATTTATTTGAGCCTTGAAAATGTCAAACTCTTTAATACTGCTTTGCTTATTATTTGCCCTATAATAAATACTTCTGAGGGAATATATTTGATCTTCCTTTTCCAATTATGAATATAATTAGTAAAATATTAAGAGTTTCAAATACAGGTAGGTATAACCACTACCACCCCTTCCTTATTCTGTCCCTAAAGGTAACCACTGTGTTTCTCTTAAGGATTTTGGAGTATGTCTGTTCAGTCACTTTGCAATCTACCTTATTGCTAGATTTTTAAACATTGCTGACTTCTTGCAAGCAATGTTTTAAATAAAGAGCCAGGATTCTAGTCTAATGTTGACAGTCTGGTTAACTGTACTAATTCTGATCTGTTGAGAAAAAACTCTGCTGCTTCAGGAAGATCATTCTAAATTGGAAAAGTCCTCTCAAAGTGGTTCACCTTGGCTTCCTGTTCTGCATAATTTATATCCACCATTTGCTTTTGCATGTTTTTCTGTCCTTTTTCTTTCTGAAGTGACATTGGAGAGAAAAAGAATCAGAACACAAAGGGAAAGTAGGATAAACCTTGACTATTATGTGCCTGCTTAAAGGGGACATATGTATTTAAGTCCAAGTTGTGATTTATGGCTTGTATTTGAGAAATGACTGTCAAGGCTTAAGGTTCTATTCCCTTACTAAAGCTGAACAAAACTATGGAACACATTCCTTTAGTGAATTTAATGATATATATAAACCAATTAAATGATAATTTCAAAAGAATATACTTTATCCCATCCCCACAGGATGCTGAGTATGCATATTTCAACTTCCCAGAACTTCTTCCATTGAGAACTGCTTTAATTCTTCATCTTCAGCATAATACCACCATTGATGTTCGAACAAAATTTTCTGGATGCCTGTCACAGGAGTGGGAAACTTTCTTGGAAGACACTTACCCGTATTACCTGATAGTTGCAGATGAAGGCCTGAACCATCTACAAACATACCTTTTCAACTTTTTAATTACTCAGTCTTGGGCGATGAAGGTCAATGTTGTGCTTTCCTCAGGGCAAACATCTGATATTCTTCGACTTTATGCATATCTTATGCCAAGCGTGCATAAAAACCAAAAATTTTTCAAAGAGGTAACCGATACCTAAAGACAAATTTCTTCTAGAATTTTATAAAATTTAATGACTCCAGTCATTAAACTCTTTCCAACTCTAGTTGCCTACTGTGAGTAGGAACAGCCCTGGGATTGATTTTTATATTGGGAAGAGGTACTATAATCACTTGATCTCCTTTTATTCTAGTGGAGCAATTTCTGAATCTGAGTTTGAAGGGTGCCTTAACAAACATGCTTCCCAATCTCTCCTTAAGAAGTTTTTTTTTTTAAGTGTTAGATTTTATCTTTAGTATAATAATGTATTTCCTTGTTTATTGAAAACTCATTTTAAAGAGGTTATTTCATTTATCTCTTTACGGACGTTATGTGCTCAAAATTAAAATGTGGTGTATGTTGATAGTGGGTGTTGCTGGATGATAGGTACCTGGGGGAAGATTATGCTATTCCTTATTTATGTGTGTGTGTGTGAAATTTTTCATAATAAAATACGGTGTATTAAGTGGGCACACTCTTTGAGATGTTGGAAATGTTCTAAAATTAAATTGTAATGGTGGCTGCACAACTCTGTAACTTCACTAAAAGCCATTGAATTGTCCCCTTAAAAAGTGAGTGAATTTTATATTATGTTAATTATACTTTTCATAGAGTTGTTAAAAATGCACTAAATTCCCAGACAAAAATTAATTCAGCAAAAACAAAATTGTGCTGGTTGGCAGGCCTTAAAAGAATTGATGATCTGTAATTACATTAGTGTATTTTTTTAAACTGGGAAATACATTTTAACGATTGTATCTTCACTATATGATTATCTGTAGTTGGAAAGTGATTATATACTTTATTTATGACAATTTATCTGACTTGCCTTTCTTTTACAGAATAAAAAGAAGATTGAGAGTGCTTATAAAACCCTGATTAAACAATTGGAAGAGTATAGAATTTCAGCACTAGAATCTCTTTTTGGAAAATTAAAATGGAAAAATATGATGAAAGAGGTACTGAAACCTTAAAAAAAAAACCCTTTTTACTTGAGTTAATTTTTTGATTATGAAAAAGTTGCAGAAATAGTACTGATTTCCCATAGACTTCTCACCCAGATTCCCCTAATATTAGCATCTGATGTGACCATGGTACATTTTTCAAAACTAGGAAATGAACATCAGCATAATACTATTAACTAAGCTTCACACATTATTTGAGTTTCACTTACTTTTCCACAAATGTCCTTTTTCTGTTCCAGGATTCTGTCCAGCATCCCACATCCATTTATTTTTTACTCTCTAGTCTCTTTCAATCTGTACTAGTTTCCTTGTCTTCTGTGCTTTTGATGTTTTTGAAAGGTATTGATCAGTTATTTTTTTAATATCCCTCAATATGGGTTTGTCTGGTGTTTCTAATGACTGGGATGAAGTTATATATTTTTGGCAAGAATGCCAATGAGTTGGTATTGTGAACAATAATATGTCAAAGGGTTCATGATATTGATATGTCTTAACACTGATTAAGCTGGTGCCTTCTAGTCTTCTCCACCGTAAAGTTGCTATCTTTCCTGACTATGTAAATCCTGTTTTTTCTCAGACTTTTGCTAATTAATTTTAGAACCCATCAATGGATCTTGTCTGCAACAATTATTGCTAGGTATGTTTGCCCAATAGTTATTTTGTATTTCACTCTTTCCTTCTACTTTTCTTACTTAGAATTCTGTAAGGGAAAGCTCCTATATCTCTGCCCTTTACTTGTTTATTTACTTATATCAGCATAGACTAGTGGACATTTTACACTATGGAACAAAGTCCAATATTACAATAGTTTTGGTGCCCAAATAGTTCTAGGTTTGAATATTAGAGATTCCTTCAAGTTTGCACCTATGTTCTTTTGCATACCCCACCCCCCTTCTCATCTTTTTCTCTTCTAAAACCACTTTATTGAGGTTTGATGACATAACTTGTGGTGATGGTTACATGGCTGTATATTTATCTTCAAATTTATCAGGCCCCATCTTTTTGAGCAGTTTTACTTTTTGAAACCACAACTCGTAATTTCTCTGCTTCAACCTTGAAATCAACCACTTCTCCAAGGAGTTCTGGTTGCTTTTGTGGAAAACTATTTAGAAGCCATGATCTGGGAAATATGTTTGTTCATTTCTTTTTTATTTTTAAATTTATTTATTTGACACAGAGCACAAACAGGGGAAGCATCAGAGGGAGAGGGAGAAGCAGACTCCTCACTGAGCAGGGAGCCTGATGTGGTGCTTGATCCCAGGACTCTGGGATCATGACCTGAGCCGAAGGCAGATGCTTAACTGACTGAGTCATCCAGGTGCCCCTGTTTGTTCATTTCTACTGGGGTATCATTGCAATGAGGATTTTTCAGCAGACACAGCTAGGAAATATATGTATATATGCTAAGCCATGCATCTACACCTGTCTTTTTTTTTTTTAAGATTTTATTTATTCATTTGACAGATAGAGATCATAAGTAGGCAGAGAAGCAGGCAGAGAGAGAGGAGGAAGCAGGCTCCCCGCTGAGCAGAGAGCCCGATGCGGGGCTTGATCCCAGGACCCTGGGATCATGACCCGAGCCAAAGGCCTTAACCCACTGAGCCACCCAGGCGCCCCCACCTGTCTGTTTTTTAATCTATCATCTATCGTAAATATCACATATTTATACCAGTAACCTCTACTTTGATCCAACTTCCTATGCTTCATTTTACCCTTCCCCTTTCCTTATTTGTAATTTTTCTTCAATTTATAAGAAATTTAGCTCTCATTATGCACTATATGTATATAAAGTTGTTTTAGGATTGCTAACCATATCTTGTGAGAAACATATTTACTAAATGGTTACAGGATTTATGTGCAGTTCTTTTTATCTTTAGTCATAGAATACATAAAATGCTGCTTTCCAAAGTTATTTAGGTTAGTTCTTTTCTTGCAGGCCCTATTCAGTTTGGTTGTTATTCATTACTAATACAGTTAGGTTCATTGGTTAGTATTTGTATTTCACTTTGGGTCCCGGCCACCCATTTATAGTTTGTTTTTAATTATCTGTTTATTTTGGAGGGTATGTGAAAGGTGTAGGAAGCACACTTATGATTCTAAGAATCAGAGATATACAAAAAGATAGGTTCAAAGAAGTGATACTTTGTTCTTATCCCTCCTGCTCTGATCCCATTCTCCTCTACAGTTACCCCTTTCCTAAATACTTTCTGTAAGTGATTTGTCTCTTTAGTTTCAGGTTTATCTTTCTTGTATTATTATTGTTATTATTTTTTGTACAAAAAAGCAGATGTGTGTATTTTCTTATATCTTCTTTCTTAAATAAAGGATCATATATATAGATATTTTTCAGTACCTTTCTTTTTATACTTAACAGCAAATTTAGCAATCATTTTAAAACAATTTATAGATATCTTCTTCATTATGTTATATAGCTGCATAGCACTCCCTCATATGGATGTACTGTAATTTGTTTAACCAGTTTTCTATTATGCAATTTATACTTGCTTTTAACATTTTGCAATTATAATCAATGCTGTAATAAATAATCATTTGTAACATATGCAATTTTTTTATTATTGGAGGTATAGCTTCAGAGTAGATTTAAAAAATGGAATTGATGAGTCAAAAGATAAAGATTAACCATGAGAGACTGGACTCTGAGAAACAAACTGAGGGTTTTGGAGGGGAGGGGTGTGGGGGCTTAGGTGAGCCTGATGGTGGGTATTAAAGAGGGCACGTATTGCATGGAGCACTGGGTGTGGTGCAAAAAAGAATGAATCTTGGAACACTTAAAAAATAAAATTAAATAGAAAAAATAGGATGATAAATATATATAAAGTTAAGGTATTATCATCACTTAATAATGTTATGCTGCTGGGGCACCTGGGTGGCTCAGTGGTTTAAGCCTCTGCCTTCGGCTCGGGCATGATCCTAGGGTCCTGAGATCGAGCCCTGCTTTGGGCTCTCTGCTCAGCTGGAGCCTGCTTCCCCCTCTTTCTCTGCCTGCCTCTCTGCCTACTTGTGATCTCTCTTTCTGTATCAAACAAATAAATAAAAATCTTTAAAAAAAATAAAAAAAAATGTTATGCTGTAAACTGTTTCTTTGTTAAAAGGATTTGAAATTGTTGAGTTTTATGGAGACAATGAAAGTATTTTGAGAGTTGTAAATCTCTCTGCAAAGTAATATGACTAAGAATAATAAATAATAATAAACATAAAAAAGATAAATGTATATGTTGCTTACTTAGGTTTTGTTAATTTTCATTCTAGAAGGATTATATCATTTTTTTATCTTTCAATTTTAAGTCTTCTCTCTATATTACAGATATTAGCACTTTGTGATATATATTATGAATATTTTCTTCCAACTTGTCAGTTGGTTTTTACTTTGTTTATGATTTTTTGTTGTGTACATTTTTAAAATTTTTAATGTCAAATTTATTAATTTTTTTGTTGTGTTGTTGCCTCTAGACTTTGAGTCATAGAAAGACTTGCCCTACATACATACATGAAAGAGGATTTGCCTGTGGTTTCTTCCTATACTTAAAATTTTTAAAAACTTAGATTCTTAATCTATTCGTAATTCATTCTTATAGATAGTGTGAGGTATAGATATAATTTTTATTTTTTCAAAGGGATGCTCAGTAACATTTATTAGAAAGTCCATTTTTATCTCAGTGATTTCAGATGCAACATTTATTAAATTTCTATATGTTTTTGGAAATAAATCTGGACTTTCCACTCTGTTCCTCTGGTTTATATGCAAATTTTATACTCTTTTGATTAGAAAGACTTAACAGTATTTTTAATACTATTTCTATATAAATATAGAATATTTATATATTATATATATACTATAGTATTTTATATTTTATATATTATAGTATATATAGATATATATATTTATTATATATAAATATATAAAAATATTATATATTTTTAATACTATTATAAATACTAGTGTATTTATAATACATTAAAAATGTATGGCGGGCTCTGGGAAGGGCGGGCTCCTCTGGCAGTGGCCTGTCGGCGCCCGGCACTGACCTATCTGGGATAGGCGGGCCGCTGGAGGGGCCCCGGGCACACAGGGAAGCAGAAAACCAAACATTTCGCTGGGAAAGGACACACTCCCTGGCCTCAGGAGGAGCACAGTGAGTTCTTCTCAGAGCCACGCCGTCACAGTGCGTTCTGACCGTTCTCTCTCCATGTTTGTAAATCTGTAATATACCATTCCCTGTGTTTTTCCTGGAAGAAGAAGAAGAAAAAAAAAAGGTTTGGCAGGCCATCTTTTTTTTTTATACTTAAAAGTAGCCTTGAGAACAATACTAAAATGCTCTTAAGACAAAAACAAAACCAAAATTATATTATTATATTATATTATATATAATATTAAATATTATATAAATATATAATATTTATATATACTAATACTAATATATAATAGTATATTTAATACTATTTAATACTACCCACAATACATTTTTAATGTATTGTGTAGCTGGGTTTTCCACGTATAGTTCTTCTCTTACATTCATTTTGCATTTTTATTTTTCTATCTGAACTTTTGTTATCAACTTGTCTAAGTTAAAAAAATCTTGTTATTTTTGTTGGAGTATATTGAACTTATAAGTTAAACTGGAGAGAATTGGCATTTTTATAATGTTGACTTATTTCATGCAAGAAGAAGGGGTGTTTTTACGTTTGTTCAAATCTATTTTTGTGAGTCAAAAAATTTTCTCTTATATGTTTTGTATATTTCTTTTAAAATTTTCTCCCTAAGCATTTAATGTTTTGCTGTTATTAAGTAAATTTTGCTCTTATTCCAAGATTTTATCTACTATTGTGTTCTTTGATCCTTTGTTGTTTATACATATGAAGTCTATTGATTTTTGTGTCAATTCTTTGTGCTGATTTCTCATTGGTATTTTAATTTTTTAATTAATTATTTTTTGGGGTTATCCACATATACTATCATATAATCTGTGAACAGTGATAGTATTAAATCTTCTTTATCCATTCCTATGCCTGAAATTACCTTTTCTTGTCTAGGTGCTTTAGGTAACAAACTTGGTACAATAGTGGATAGTAGCAGATATAGTGAGCATTTTTGCCTTTTTCCTAATTTTAGTGGGAATTTCTCTAGTGTTTTGGCATATATGTTTATTCATTCTGATGTTAAGATTGTATCTCTCAACTTGGATTTTTTGAGTGTTTTTATCAGGAATGTGTATTGAAAGTATAGATACAATTATGATTTTTAAATATTAGCTTTATTAATATGGTATTTTGATATAATAGATTTTTAAATATTGAAGCAAATCTATTCCTGGAATAAATCCCATTTGATCATGTATTATTTTCTTGATGTGGTGTGGGTTCTGGTTGCTAATATTTTGTTTAGAATTTTTACATCAGTATGCGTGAGTGATGCTTTTCTATGGTTTTCTTTCTGTGCACTGTAATTATTTGGTTGTGTGTCAGTGTCATTGATGCTTCATAAAAAAAGATTAGAATATTTTCTTTTTCTTTTAAGTATTCTATGGATCACTGGGATTATGTGGTTTTTGAAGATTAAAATGGAATTTCTCTATAAAGCCATATGGAACTGGTGATTTTTTGTGGGACAGTTTCTTAATTTTCTCTATTTGTCCTATAGAAATTGGTTTATTTAAGCTTAGTAACTCCAGTGGGGTCAATTTTTATAATTAATCCTTATAAGGAAGTTATCCATTTATTTACATTTCAAATTTATTTGCATAGAAGTTTACAAAGTAGGGCATATGACTTTTTAAAAATTGTTTCTATTTTAGTAGTTATTTTTCTTTACATTTTTATTCTGCTCATTTTTTATTTCTCCCATTTATTAATGATCAAATTTGCTGGTGGATTGTTTTTTAAAGTTTTTAAAAAAATCCCTGGAATTCTGATTTATTAATTAGATGTATCTACCAATTTTCTCTTCTTAATTTTGCTAACTTTTATCTTTATTTTTCACCTCTTTTACTTCCCTTTAGTCCAGTTTGTTTTTCTTTTTTAGATTTTCTTTTTGGAGCTGAGAATTAAACTCATTTTTTTATTCTTTAATATTTATTGTTAAATATGTTTAATACAATGAATTTTGTTTTGGTCACTGCTTTAAATTTATCCCACAAATTATGATATGTAGTGTTTTTATTATCATTTTTATAAATTGTATTTGAATTTCCTTTTCACTTATGAGTAGTTTTGTAAAAAATGTTTTTAAGCTTTAGATTGAAGGGTCTTTGTGCCTTTTTTAAAGAAACTAAATTCTACCTTTATTATATTTTGATCAGAGAGCTGTTTGTAGTGTTTCTACACTATGGAAGTTACTGATGTTTTCTTTTTGACTTAACATATGACCAATTTTTATGGATGTGCTGGGGGCACTTAAGAGGAATACATATTCTGTATCACCAGAGTTTAATTCATAGGATATACACTATTGATTATTCTTTTAAGTCATCTTATTTTTTGTCTACTTGATTTATCTCATAATGAAAGTAGTGTATTAAATTCTGTTATTAATAATATGTTTATAAATATAGCTCCTTTAATCTCTTGTAATTTTTGTATCATGAAGTCAGTTTATGGCATTATATGTTGCATAATTATTCATATAAGATGAATCATTCATAAAGGTTCTTTCACCATTATGAATGGCTTTTAGAATAAAAGAGTGCTTTTCTTTTTCACATTTAGTGCCCCTTTCTTTCTTTCTTTCTTTCTTTTTTTTTTTTTAACATTTAGTGCTTTTGAACTTGAATTCTCCCTATACTGCTGTAAAAATTGCTAGCCTCTCTTCTCTCCTCCCCCACCATTTGCCTGGTATACTTTTATCCAACCCTTTATTTTTAGTCCTTCTGAGTCAACTTTATTTAAGTTGTGTTTCTTGCACACCACATGTATTTGAGTCATTGAAAATTCTTCACATATTTTATTTTTACTTGATGCATAATATTTCCCTAATGCTAAACACCTAAATTATCTGAGAATTGATTTCTAAAAATAATTCTATATGAACATCTTGGTGCATAAATCTTGGTACACAGTTTGTGTTATTTACCTAGCCTGGATACGTGGAACTTGAATAGACAGTCACAAAGTATCAATATATTTAATAGTAATCATATGTGTTGCTAAATATACCTATCTCTAGCAAAGCATAAGAGAAATGACACATCACTTGATTTCCAGTGCTGTTATCATTAGAATATTCTAATATTTATTAATTTGTAAATAAAAATATGCTATTTAATTGCTCACATATTACTAGAGAGTTCAAACATTTTTTCTATTTTGTTAATATTTATATTTCTTCTGTGAATTATCTGCTCATGTCTTATTAAAGGCCAAGATGTTTTATTATTGATTTATAATAATTTACAATAATTTACAGCTCTTTACATAGTTACATTTTAATTTTACTAAAACATGTATCTTCCCATCTTAAAATTTTATCATTTTTAACAGAAATTTTATAGTTTTATGTAGTCATACCTATCTTTGTATGATTTCTTCTAGTAAGATTACTTATGAATAAAAATATTTTTAAAATATCCTGACATTTACAGTTTTCTTTTGTCACAGGCATGTGAAACTATTTCTCGGCTTAAGCAACTCTGGCCAGAAGGATCTGACATTCGACGTGTTCTTTGTGTTACTTCATGCTCATTGTCTTTGAGAATGTACCATAACTTTTTAGAAAACAGAAAGAAGACTACGTCTGATGAGAAAACTAACATCCAAGAGGTGTGATTGTTGTAGCTTTACTGGGAGACACCATTGCTTTCCACTTTTGAAATTTTACTGATTTTCATCTACCTTTTCTTCCATTTGGTACTTTATTTATTTCCCCATTTTATATAAATTTCTCCCAAAAGATGGAAACCCTGGAATTTGCTTATCAGAAATATTTATGATGCTGTTATATGATTTAGTGTTTTACTATACAGACGTTTTCCCCAGTACACATTTAGTCAAATTTATCCAATCATCTAGAAGAAGGGGTAATAAGAAAGGAAATTAGCTCTTGATAAGAGCTTACATTATAATGTTCTGTGTTCTTTATATGCCTTGTGTCTTATATTCTCACAACAGCATTTTAAGGGAGGTATTTATTCGCATTTCACATATGGAAACACCTGAGGTTCAGAAAGTCCAGGTAACATTTTTTTTTTAAAAATTGTGTTATGTTAGTCTCCATACAGTACATCATTACTTTTTGATGTAGTGTTCCAAGATTCATTGTTTATGTATAACACCCAGTGCAATACAACACTCCATGCAATACATGCCCTCCTTAATACCCATCACCAGGGTCACTCATCCAACCCCCCGCCCCTCTAAAACCCTCAGTCTGTTTCTCAGAGTCCACAGTCACTCATGGTTCTCCAGGTAACATTCCTTAATTAAATTGTGGTGTGGAATGAGGATTGAACCTGTATCTGTCTTGTTGAAATTCCATAACACCAAACTGTCTTTAGAAAGAATATTCTTGCTGTAGTGTCTTAGTGCCATCCTAGCTGGAGGAAATATTAAAGCTCTTAACCTTCTTTATGGTTGATAGAGTTCATTAAGAATCTGTTGGTCAGTATGGGTTTGCTGGCCAGCTAAACAGTCATCCCTATATATATGTGTTCATACGCACACACATACACACACACATGTACACATACTATTTTGTTATACAATCTGACTCCTGGGGGATTCTTGCCTGAATTTTTATTAAAGTAAAATGAAGCCTTTTGTAACTTTTTGTACATTCTCAGAAATGAATAGGGTTTACTACCTTTTACCTAGCATCATTTAAATTTGGTTTTCCAATATCTACTTGAATATATTCTTTTTTTTTTGTTAATTATAGTTCTACTTGAATACATTCTTAGTAAAACATCTTTTCTGTCATTAGATATGACATTTTAAATTATTATCACAAAAATGGTACCAAACCAAGTGTTTCTTGCTGGAACTTCTAGGCATTAGACCCTATTTGGCCCTGTGGAGGCACTCCGAAATAAATCATAGTTTTGTTTCACTGACAACACTGCAAACATTTGAAGATGGCTAGGAGGTCCTTGTCCCATCATGTTAAATATGCCCATTTCTTTACCCTTTTTTAAATTGGATAATTTCTTTTAGATGTGTCCTGGTTTCTTCACTCTAATAGTATTCAGTGTAACTTTTAAAATACAATGCTTTGGACAGAATAGGACATTTAAAGCATGGCTCCATCCTTGCAAAGTCCTGTTCCCACAGGAACAGATAACTTCATTAACTGCTGGATCAGCTCATGTAAAGTTAAGCTTAACTAAAAATACTAAAAAAATTCTCTATGTAAACTAGTATTGAGCTGGCAGTTCCCCATCTCCTTACCTGACATCTGTGTTTTATATGCAGTCAAATTTATGTATGAAGAAAAAAACCTCAAAAGCCTTATTGAATAAAGAATGTAATAAAGCAAAATGTGGCTGCTGACCTTTGTGGTGTTGCCTGTGTATCATGCAATTTCATAGTCTGCTGATCTCTATTTTACCTTCTTTATTTTACTCAGGTGGAAAGTAATTGCTTAGCTCTACAAGAGATGGAAGATTTGTGTAAACTGCATTGTCTCAGTGTGGTTTTCCTACTTCACTTACCTCTTTCTCAAAGAGCCTGCACTAGATTCATCACTTCTCATTGGACTAAGAACATTCACACTTTCTTAGAAATGGTAAATATGCTCCTTATTAGTTTATTTATTTTTTTGTTTCCATTGTTTGTATAAAGAAACCACAGTCACCTTCAAAAATAGATTCATAAGGGGCACCTGGGTAGCTCAGTTGGTTAAGCATCTGACTTGGTCTTGGCTCAGGTCATGACCTCAGGGTTGTGAGTTCAAGCCTCATGTTGGGCTCCATGCTGGACAAAGAGTCTATTAAAAAAAAAAGAAAAACATTTATAAGGGGATATTGTCAACTGTTTGGAGACCTTAAAGATTTAAGGGCCTAAGTCAATTTCTTCCTGATTTCAAAAATTCTGGTAGTAATAACAAACAGCATGATATATATCCAATCTAAGAATAAAACAAAACCAAAAAACCTACTTTCCTTCTAATTGTGGTCAAGATCAGGTTTATGTGTCATTAATTATAGGAGATTTGTGACCATTTTGTTCTGCTCTTGAGAGAAATTGAAGGTATAAATATATTGGTTATTTTTGTCCATTATAGATGTTAGAGAAAATTTGTAGACTTTAGGAAAATAGTAAAAACAAAAGAAATAGCCCATGACCCACTATTCAAATCAATTCATATATTACATTGGAATATATTATATTATATTATATATGAACATATATATGTAAATACTTTTCACATATTTTTAAATTTTCTTTCATACTCTTGGTTAACCTCATTTTTTAATGGCTACTATTTTTTAATGGGTATACCACAGTTTACTCACCCCTTCTTCTATTATAAGATAATAAGAGATTTTAATTGTTATATTATAAATGCTGCTATTTTCCAGGTTCTTTGAGTGTAAGACTTTTCCTTTAAGTTGGGGATATTGACTTAGACTTCATGATCAGAAGTGGGATTAGTGGATAAATTTAAACACAAAATTTTTAAAAATCTTGATACTTGCAGTCAAAATGTTCAAGGAAAGTATTTTAGAACCAATGAATTCGTACGCTAGTCCACAAATATTTATCTAATGTATGTACATTGTGAGAGCCACTGAGGATACAGTGAGAAAAATAAGAATATATTTACCCATCTCACCCCATTACTTTCATAAAGCTACATTTTGCAGGAAGACAAGTGTTAAATTTTTAAAATTATTATTAAGGAGGAATTATAAGATACTTTAAAGTCTGATAATAAAAAGATTCGATTCAGTTAGAAAAGGATGGCTTCTTTTAAGAGATGAAGAGAAATGAAGTAATGCAAATCTTGAAGGATTTGCAAGTTGGAGAGAGGATGGATACTGGATTACAGGAGATCAAACAGCATGTGGGATCACCCTGAGAATGGCATGATCAAGGAACTGGAACACAACTTGTGTAACTGGAATAGAAAGAATATGGGAAAGTGATAAAGCTGAAGAGATGGGTAAGAGACAAATCATATAGGAAGGACAGTATAGATCCTGTAAAGAGAATGGAGATTTAACTTGATCATAAGCACAATGAGAACCAACTGAATGATTTCATGCAAATGAATGACACTTTCATTTAAAATTTTTTTTTTTCTTTGGCTTGCAATGCAGAGAGTGCATTGTAAGGCAAAACTGGATTTAGGGAAACCAGTTAGGTGACTGTTACCTCAGTTCATGTAAGTGTTAATTATATTAGGGACTAAGGAAATGGTAAGTAAGAATGAATGCCAATAGGCAATTTCAACAATTATTTAACAAGTTAACTATGGGCATGAGAGAAAGGGAGAAGTCAAGTGATTCAAATCTCTGGCTGGAGCATTTGTGGGGATGATGCCATTGTATGAAGTATAATTGTGGAGGAAGATCACAAGTTCAGTTTTGGAGATGCTGAGTTTGAGGTGCCAGTGAAATACTCAAATGGAGATATCTAGTAGGCAATTTGAAATACTGGTTGAAGCTTAACAGAGTGGAATGAATTGGGGATCAAGATTTGGAAATCACTAGGCAATGGATGTTAATTTATGCCAAGGCAGTGGATAAAATGATTTTTGGAAAGACAAGAGGGCGTAGGACAGAGACCTGAGATCCTCTAATTTAAAATGTTTAGGAATAGATTGAGATGCTGGCAAGGGACACTGAGAAGGAGCTACTTAGATAAATAGTGTTGAAAGCTTAGAGAATAGACTATTGTGAAGGTCAAAGGAACTGGGCTTTTCAAAAGGTGGGTTAATACTACCAAATGCCATGGAGAACTATAGGAGGTTGAGGACTGAAAATAGTACTTTGGGTTTAATGGCATAGGACTCACTGCTTATTGTAATTAAGAGAAATATTTAAAAATATTTTTTTAAAAAGAGAAATATTAATGGAAATGTTAGAAGCAAAAATCTATGGCAGAGTGGATTCAGTAGTGAGTGGAAGGGAGAAGATAAAGGTGAAGAGAAGTTTATATGTAAGGAGTTGAGAATAAAGAAAGTGACAGGATAAAATGTGATAGGAAGGTGGGTCAATTAGGAATGTTTTTAAAATGGCAAAGACTGAGCATGTTTAAATTAAAAGAGAGGATAGGATGAAAATCAGGGAAAGTAAGGTGAAAGGGGATGGGGTCTAGCATGTGTTCTTATACAGAGGGAGGGATATTGCCATTCTCATAGGAGAGAATAAAGAAAGAATGGTGCGGCATTGGCTGTGATGGAAATTGTAAGATAAATTTGTTTCTGTGTCTGGTTTAAGGTTCTTTATGAAGTAGGAGTCAAAGTCAAATGCTGAATGCTGTGGTGAGGAAACAAGCCCAGAAGTTTAAGAATGGTGAAATATTTTGGAAATATTTACCAAGGATCTTAGGGGTCAAACTATATTGAGGGGGGTATACTAGATATATATATATATCTAGTATAGGGGGTATATAGATATATCTATATCGAGATATATAGATATATAGATATATCGATATATATAGATATATCGATATAGATAGATATATCGATATATATAGATATATCGATATATCTATCTATATCGAGATATATCTAGATATATCTATATACCCCCATACTAGATATATCTATAGTATATCTATCTATCTATATATATATCTAGATATAGATCTATATTGATATAGGTATATCTATATACCCCCTATACTATATATATATAGGGGGTATATATAGGGGGGTAAACTATATATCACTCTGTCCTACCTAGCACTTTGGAAGCTTTATTTGAAGTTTTTGACAAAACAATTATAGTGGCATCAGTATGTTTTCTTGTATGATTTTCTTTTTCTAGTAGTCTCAACAACATGCCTATAAGCACAAGAAAGCAATTGGATGGTATGGAAAAAAGGGACATGATAATTTAGGCACAAAAAAGCTATTAGTAGATTTACATAATTTTATGGAAAAGAAAAAAGGAAAAGAGATTTTAGTATCTTCACAAGAAGATGGTAAAAATGATAGACGAGAAAACAAGGTTGCATGAGGTAAACCAAATGGACTCTATTGGATAAGGTCCTATCCAGAACTGAGGTCCTGATATGATTAATAAAGAAGTGTGAATGATCATTACACAAAGTTAGATGGATGGGTCAACAGGTGGGAGTAAGGAATTATTCATCAGGGAGTGTGGCATACACTTAATATTTTCTTGTCTGAGTCTACCACTCGCTTACTTTTCCATCTTCCTATAAATGCCTGCAACTCCACACCTGGAGGATTTATTTGCTTGATCTGAAATGCTGAAGTATTAATTCTCACGCCCTCCACCAATGACAGATGAGGAATTGGTGGATGAAGACCCCAGCTTCCTTGTATATAAGTTGAGAAATGTATTCTACACTGTCTCCTAGAATTCCCTAGTGAAATTAAGTTCCAGTTGTTCCCAGTGGTCATGGATTGGATAATGTATCCTTTATTGGTTTCTTTTCTTTCCTGTCTTACTTCTGCATTCCCTGGCTGGTGTTTCTTGTGATCACTCTGTTAGTTGAAGTTGAGTCTCAGGGAGTGCAAACCAGGACGGAGAGGGAGGGTAAGTTTTGGTGACGACAAGGTCATTGGTGTGTCCATGAGAATGTGAGATGGATAGAATGGTGGGGGGGGGTCACTGGATATAAGAAATATTGCAATAATTGTCTCCTTGGAGGTTAAAGTTATACATGGTGTTGTTAAGACAGAGGCAGAGGGGGACTGTGAGCTGGCGTGAAAAAAAAAAACATTAAGTGAGGGGAAGTGAGCAAGGAATTTGTTAAATGGGCATGTTAGGGAGGACTTCTGAATAGTACAGAGAGAAGAAAGGCAGAATTTTATAGAATAGTGTAAAAAAATAGTTTGAGATGATGAGTTGGTGAGTGATGAGGATACCACTTCTATTTCATAACCCTGAGGTAAAACTGTATGTGAAAGGGTGAGCAGCTTTTCGCTGTTACGATTGCAAGGGAAGTAATGTTATTGGGGAAGAATCAGAATTTCATCCAAGTCCCTATCTTCTCACTTTCTCATTCTCAGCAAACAAGGGTATCAGAACAACCCATGAAGAATCATTTAGGGTGTCTTGCCTTTTTTTTCCTCTAGGGTCTCCTATGTCTGTCTGATGAATTCTATGAAGGGAATTCGCCCTTCCTCAGGATAATATAAATGCATAAAATAAGATATTTAGGATTACAAGGGTATCAGTTACATTGAAATAGCTATTAAAATATTAAAAACAGGGGCACTTGGGTGGCTCAGTGGGTTAAAGTCTCTGCCTTCAGCTCAGGTCATGATCCCAGCGTCCTGGGGCTTTCTGCTCAGCAGGGAGCCTGCTTCCCCCCTCTCTCTCTGCCTGCCTCTCTGCCTACATGTGATCTCTATCTGATAAATAAATAAAATCTTAAAAAAATATATTAAAAACACACATTTGTGATGTAGTAATATATGTGTTTACTTGTTACTACATTAGACAGTCCTATAACTACCATGCTTTCAATGTATGGTAAATATAAACAGTATCTCTAGATGTTTGTAGCACTTGCAATGTAATGTGAAGATATGTTATTTCTACTGGTGCTAAATCCCAGCTAAGGCATAGGAGTATGGCATGTCATCCGGGTTTATTACTGAAAATAAACATTTTTGCTACAAGTTAACAAAAATTAAAATATAATTTTCTGATCTAAATTCATTAACTCCCTAAATTCTATCAGGTAAAAATACTCCTGTGATAAGATCTTTTTTGCATGACCTCTCTCCTCACAACCCCACCTTCCAGTTGGACAGGCATGTGCTCTTACTTTAGGGATTGGAGGAAAATAGTCAAATTTCCTGCCCTTTGAAAGAATAATATTGGTCTGTATGTAACAAATATTATTGAAAAATACAATTACCTTCTTCTGCCCGTACTGAACCTTCCTCATAAAGTGTCCATGAATTGAGGAGGGCAGAGAGGTGGAGAATAAATGAAGTCACCATGAGTGGGGTGGGAAGGGCATGATAGAATCCCCATAAAGTTTCAGGGTTATGTGCATAGAGAGAACCTGTGATTAATTTTTAGGACACAGACTGGGAGATACCTGGTCTCACCTAGGATACCTGTGGCTATATGTGCCAGGGAACTGGACTAGAAAATGCAGTGTGGTGTCTATCCATGAAAGTATGGGAAATGGTGCCTGAACTTTCTGAGGGAGGGTCTGAAAGTTCTTGTAGATTCTGAATGAGTCATGCTAGTTGATTGAAAGGGAAAGGAAATCTGCTAGTCTTTACAGAATTTTCAGAAACCAGATGAGGGGATAAGTGGGAAAAGACATCTTTAAGTCTGAGGACTGTATTTCAGTAGACTATGAGCTCCATGGGACCAAATGGAAGCCACTCCACAGCCACTGACCATTTAATCTCTATTCAAGGGACCTGGGTCTATTGCCCATGTAGAATACTGAAGAGTGAGGTATAACTGGAGACAACCATACTGAGTAATGGGTACTGTTTTTTACCAAAATGTATACTTTTTTTATACACATTTTGTTGTTGTTGTTGTTGTTTTACCACAAATATATAAACACTCCTGTCAAAGCCTGGCATGGGGGACTCATGAAAAGAATTGATCTGACTGTGATTAGGAAGTAATTAAATCGGACTGATTTTACTTTTAGTGCTTACATTATATTTACTGAAATAGCATAATGCATATGTAGGATCAACAAAGTTCAGAAACAGAAAAATACATTGTGTATCTAGGTTTATATTTGTGAGCATTTAGAACTGCTCTAACAGAAGTGCTGAGGGTTTTATGATGTGGTATACACAATACCATGTGGTTCTGCTGATGCTCAGCGGCAAAAATATTTTCCTATATCCCAATTCCCATTGAGGAACTTTCCTCTAGGCATTTTGATAGTCTGTTAGGAAGAGACTGACTATGGTTAATTAAAGGAATAGGAAGACTGTATTTCCAGCTTCTTTTAGTTTATTTATTTAATTTTAAATATTTTACTTATTTATTTGAGAGAGAAAGAAAGAGAGTGCATGCATGAGTGACGAGAGGGAGAAGGGAGAGGGAGACATAGACTCCCCATTTAGCAGGGTAGCCAGAGAGATAGCTCCATCCCAAGACCCTGGGATCATGACCTGAGCCTAAGGCAGATGCTTAGCCAACTAAGCAACCCAGGCACCCCTGATTTACTTTAGACATTTCAATAAAATCATGTCAGGTTAATATGTTAAACCTATTGACATGACATATCAGATGTTGAAATAATACATTATCATATCAATATTATTGTGTTACAAATTTTGTGCTAAAGTTATTTCTCAGATAATTGATTTTTTGTCAACTTTTTATAGGTTGAATTACATATACTCAGTTACTGTAGGGTATGAATGTAATAATTGTGGTATTGATTTACAGATTTAGATAAATGCTCTGTGTGTATAGTTTTCACTTACAGACAGTTTTATAAACAATTTTTATGGACAGTGGTAATTAGGTAAAAGGATATTACAAAGTCTTTCTAAATTATGGAATGTTCTAAGATGGTTCTGCAGGACATACTTTGTGGTTTTAGCTGATGAAAAAAAAATCACTCTTCAATTAGGATGGCATGGATTGAAGACATGATAGGAATAGCTGCTAGGTGTTTTGCACCAGCTTTATGTGTGTACTTTACCTATATTACCTCATTAAGATATAACAATACACTTCTTATGTCCTCATTTTACAGGTGAGAAACTTGGGCTCAGAAAGTCTAAGTGGCCCCTTAGCACAACTAATAAATGATCAAGGTGGGAGATAAGTTCCTCTCTGTCCAGTTTCCAAATCTGTGCCCTTCCCACCATCCTTTGCTCCCTTGATAAAGGGAAACAGCTGATTACTCCAGAGTCAAGCACTCCTCTGGTCTTTTCTATCATCCGTACTTCATTTTGGTAACACCCAGTAGCTGGAAATGTAATTCAGGTAGCTTCTGAAATTTCACAATAAAAGGCATATTCTGAGGTCTGTGGAAAAAGCAACTAAGCAAACTCTGAAGGGAGAGTTTCATGTTTACTCAAATCTTGACCCTTGGAAACCATATGGAGGCCCTTCTTACGTGAAGTGAATAAAATGAGGAATGTGTGCTGTACTGTATTCACATATTACCATTTGTTTACTCAGTGGTATTATGGGATAAGATTGGGTGGGGAGAACTTTACATGTCTGTGGTTCTCCAAGTATGGTTCCCTTGAATAACAGCATCAGCATCACCTGGGAACTTGTTAAAAATGCAAATTCTTTGGCTCCATCCTAGAGCTACTAAATCAATGTTGGGATGATGCCTAGCAATCTGTGTTTTATTTGACAATCTTTTCAGGTGAGGCTCCTGTTGAGGCTGAAGAATCTTTGCTCTATGGTTTTGTGGAGATCTCTTTAGCATTTTATTGTAGTTAAAACTACACTGTAGGTAGGAGGTTCCTACGTTGATATTTATGACTTCTTTTGAAACTTGGTCAATCTCCCTGATATCTGTTTAGAGCTAGGTTGTCCAAAACAGTAGCCCATAGCCACAAGTGGATATTAAACATGTGGAATGTGGGTAGTCTGAAATGAGATGTGCTCTAAACTTAAAGGAAACACCAGATTTCAAAAAAACTTAGTATGAAAAACATGTAAAATATTCTATTATAATTTTTATATTGATTACACATTGAAATAATACTTTGAGGGTGCCTGGGTGGCTCAGTTGGTTGAGCGGCTGGCTGCCTTTGGCTCAGGTCATGATCCTGGTGTCCTGGGATCGAGTTCCGCATCAGGCTCCCTGCTCAGCAGGCAGTCTGCTTCTCCCTCTGACCTTTCTCCTTTCATGCTCACTCACTCTCATTCTCTTTTTCAACTAAATAAATAAAATCTTAAAAAGAAAATAATTCTTTGGATGTGTTGAGTTAATTAAGATAAATTTTTTTTTAATGTGACTTCTGGAAATTTAGGATAAAATATGCAGCGTGCCCATGTTATATTTTTGTTGGACAATTCTGAGTTCTCTTTCAACATCAATAGAGATAAGTAAATTGTTCACATATGGAAAGCATTTGATTTTATTATTGAGGGAGGGTGGGGCAGAGAAGACTTGGTTTTCCCCCAGTGAATTTAATTCCCCAAACACTATTATTGACTGAAAAAATGACTAGGCTCTCACTTGCTAAGGTTGTTTACTCATGTCTACCCAACTCTGAACTAAGTGTGGCCAGTGAAGACATTCTCTCTGTGTTGGCGTGAACATGGCCTCACTATCATAAACTCAGCAGGTGTAGATGGAAGGGAATCTTTGAGTTTGAAGAAGGATTCATCATCTTCTAGACCACTAAACAATCAAATGCTATTTCTTAAATCATCTTTTGACCTGAAAGTAGAATTGGAAAACATTAAAGAACAGTAAAGAACAGAGGCACATTTGAAAACAGAAGTATCTCTGTAGCATTGGGACAAATCTATGAATTTGTGTGAGGAAAGAATTGTATTGAGTCAAACACAGATTTCTATGATTCAGAATAAAGAACTATTGCTGAATTAATTTTTTGGTCAGTTTGGTTTTATTTTATGATCTAACCTTTTAAGATAAAAGCATTCAGCATTATCCAGCCTGAAAGAACTCAATAAGAATTGGACTAGAGCATTTTATTGTAGCTAAAACCACAAAGTATGTCCTGCAGAACCATCTTAGAACATTCCATAATTTAGAAAGACTTTGTAATATCCTTTTATTTCAATAAAATCATGTCAGGTTATTAGCATGGATTATTGGATTTCATTGGATTATTGATGCATTTGAAGTTATATTATAGTTTATTGCTAATATAACAATCATCAATAACTTGGTTTTATTTCTGATTTGCAGAAAAAGTGGTGTGAATATTTCATCCTAAGTAATATAAACATTTGTGAATTCTGGAATCTGAATTTAATTCACCTTTCAGACTTAAGTGATGAGCTTTTGTTGAAGAATATTGCTTTTTACTATGAAAATGAAAATATTGAAGGTACCACCTCAGTATATTTTAATAATTGTACTTTCATCCAGAGATAAACATTATAAAGAATTTAAAACTTCAAAATCATTTTCTTATATGTCCAACATAAAACATAGCAATTATTTTCCTTTTAATCTTTGTTTGTATATGTATATGTTTTATTTAGTTGCAATCAGAGTAAGTTATATTTTAAAACATTTTTAAATTAATATACTCAAGTATTCTTGAAAAAATACATGTTTGGGTATTTGACATTTCTAGATAATTTTAACAGTTGAATTTTTTTCACTTAAATATATGAATTATATTTCAAAATATTTATTTGAATTAAGGTAATCATCCGACTACTATGAGATATTTAGGGAATTTTAATTTTTTTCCAAAGATGAAGCTGATTTATATGTTATATGTAATTTGTTTTTCTTTCTTTGAATTATTTTGTTAGAATAAATTTTCTGCTATTTTTTAATAGTCAAAGAAAGAGAAAACATGTTTTAAGAGAGCTATAACTCATTGAGCATTTTTGAAGCTTCTTTGGCCTCTAGAATTTGGTTCCTACACATGGCAAACATTGAAATGAGTTAGCAACATATAAATGTAGCAGCTCTCTATAAATGTTCTTATCTCTGAAAAATAAGTTATATTCAGTTTTATTGGTTGTAAAGTTATATGTGGCATAACATTTTTTACCTTATAAAGTAGATATCCAAAATCTGTTGTTATGATAGCTGTAAATTATTTATTTAGGTGCAGTGTGGAACTTACTGAAAATTTTACAGTTTAACAAATAATTCAGAACGCTATGAATTTTGTCAAAGTGTATGCTTCTGTATATATAGTAATGACTTTTAATATTTAGTACTTTTAACTATCATACAGGCTTACATTTGAATTTGGGAGATATCATTATGAAAGATTATGAATATCTTTGGAATACTGTGTCAAAGTTGGTTGGAAAGTTTGCTGTTGGAAAGCCATTTCCTCTGAGAACAACAAAGCTTTATTTTCTTGAAAAGAATCCATCACCAATCAAAGGTAATAAATCTCCAAATTAATTTGAAGTAACAGTTCAGATCTCTGAAGTTTTTTTTGAAAACACTACTAAGTGTTGTATATCTAATTTTTTTTCTGGCACTATGCATTTAAATAATAATAATAAATTAATAATAATAAATAAAAATAACCTTTTGCTGTTTCATTGGAATGACATGCTATGACTATTGTTTTGAAGAGTTATATGTTTTGCTTATAGCTAATGTTGTTGCCAATTAAAAAAAAAAGCCAGATATATGTGACTTTCATTTCTATCAATATGGCAGTATAGGTTAGGGGGAAAATCTCTTTTGGGAAACAATTGAAATGCTGGTAAGACACACCAAACATCTTTTAGTATTATCATAGCTAAGCTCAAAACAATAGAAATGCAATTCCAGGAGACAAGAATAAAGAGAGACTGATCTCTGGCTAATACAAAATGAATTACTAGGTTGATTTCTAATTATAGGTCCATCTTCCCAAGAATTTGGGGTTTCAGTTATGCTGTTAGTAATGTCAAGACAACTCTAAGCTGGAAAATTAGCTTAAAGTGATCAGAAGAATCTAGTACATTCTTTGTAGATGAAAAACATCTTAAACCCTGGGAATGCCTGGGTGGCTCAGTCAGTTAAGCGTCTGCCTTCAGCTCAGGTCATGATCCCAGAATCCTGGGATCTAGTCCCACATAAGGCTCTTTCTCAGCAGGGATGCTGCTTCTCCCGTTGCCAGCCATTCCTCTTCCTTGTGATCTCCCTCTCTGACAAATAAGTTAATAAGAATAAAATCTTAAAAAAAGAGAAATATGATTTAGCCATCATCATAACATCATAGGAGATGTTTCCATTTGATGAATTTCAGGAAGAATAAAATGTTCCCCTAAGGAATGTGAGAAGGAAATCTAATGTGAATTTGGGATGTATCAATATAAATATATTTTTCAGAATATGGGGAAAGAATATATATACTCTTTATGTGTGTGTATATATATATATACACACACACACATACACATATATATATATATATGTATATATATACGTATATATATACACACTCTTTTGTCCAGATGAGTTCTACCAGACAAAGACTCTTGAGGAAGATCAAATAAGGGGTTTATTGATCAGAGAATGATCAAATAAGGGAGTGGTTAGGTAAGATCAGGAAGAGAACAAAACCAGTGTAGGACATGTTAATGAGTAGGCTTCCACTGTGGACAAGTACAGGCAGATTTTACTGGGAATCTTAGAATGTCATTCAAACCACCTCAGTGATATCTTACCTGAAGAGCAAGATAGCTGGGGCATTTATTTGCAACTCCTGTTACATTTTTGGCTGAGGGCTATCTATGCGGCATGGGATCCTTAGCACTTCTGGCCTTCACATGGCTGTAAGAAGAAAAGTACTCAGGCAGAGAGTTGCAGAGACCTGCAGTAAAAATGTGTCAGGCAGACAGAAACTGAACATGAAAGGGATGGGCAGAGCAATGGCAGCTTACCTATAATTGTGAACCAGGTATAAATAAAAAGGCATTCATTAACCAACTATTATATATAGGATATATGTGTGATATGTATGGTATCTATCACAGGTATGTGTATATGTGCAGATAAATATATATGTATACATATATATAATATCAAAGAGAATGTAAGAAAATACTGTAATGATAACAAGTTATTTCATTATTATCTATATATTTTCCCTTATTTTTTAAATATTTATTTCCATAAAAATATTTATGTGGGAGATCTGAGTGCAAGTTCCATGTTCAACTTCCTTGTAATAAGGGATAATGAAGGAAATAGATATTTAAAAACAGTAAACAGTTATTTTTCTACCTACCTACATACCTACATGCCTAAATACTGCCTATTTCTTCATACTCTGCTACGTTCTAAAATGTTTTAATGTGGGCAATAGCTTTATGGGAAGGTCTGGAATTGATAAATGTAAATAAATAAAAATAAATCAATGAAAAATGTTTTTTATTTTAAGGCTTTAGAAAATGATGTGTAATGTTCCTGTGTGAAAGTCTCACTTTTGACACTGTCTTAATTTTTTTTTTTAATTGTTTACAGATACTTCCAATGAAAAGATTCCTAATTTGGGATTTATTTCAATGTCATGTGAACTGGTTGATAAGTTTGTTGGTGATCTTTTGAAAGATTTGCCTTTCTTAAAGAGGTATAAGACAAAAAATGTCTCAGTAAATGGGTGGAATGGATGACTTACTCATTAAAGACTTTCTGAAATGAAACAAATTAAATGGAATATATTAAATGCAGTATGTGTTTGTAACACATAATGAGTTTAATAGCAAATTTATCAATGTCTTTGGTCTTAACTAGGTTAAAATCAACATGGTTTTAATTTTAGAGTAAAATTATTCCAGTTGGATGTTTTTAATTAGTGGATTAATTAATGAATATTTGTTGATGTTGTTGGGATTGCTAGAGATGTGGGGTAGATTCTGGGTTCTTAAGCACCTAATAAACTGCTTTTGGGATTCTAACACCTACATCGTATTATAGAAAGAAGAAGGGTGGCTATGATTTTTTAAAATATTAAAAAATGAAACCTGTGCTGTGTTCTATTTAGAGGCATGAAATTTAAAATGTGCACATATTTCTTTTGTCTCATAGCAATGATCCTATTGTGACTTCACTAGTTAAACAAAAGGAATTTGATGAACTTGTGCATTGGCATTCTCACAGACCCCTTAGTGATGATTATGATAGGACAAAGTGTCAATTTGATGGTGAGTTATGTGTCTCTGGTGAAATAAATTAAAATCAATTTCATTCTCTTTTTATTTTGTAAAAAATTATCATATCATGAGCCACAAGTTATATTTCTTGAATAATAATAGTCTACAGGATATTTAGATGTATGTCAGTAAAGATGGTAATGAAAAAGTCCCACTCTGTTTACTGATAGTCATAGGAACTCAGGAATGCAGATGTCCGAGGAAGTGCACCAATACTGCATTTGTCCCCACAAAAACTTGGAGCTGTTTTAAATAAATATGGTTTGCAGTTTAAAATATCTGTGTATTCCTTGACATTCATAATACTAAGGCCCTAGTCTTTCGAGCAATTTCAGCTACTTTCATACCACCCAAAACAAGTGCCAGTATTTTATGTGCTTTCAAGCTTGGGATGTTTGGAACTGCAAAAGGAGGCTTATGAAGCCACTAAAAGTAGATCAATAGAGATTGAATTAGGTATCTTGTCCCCTTGGTTTATCCCTTGTCTTCATCTCATCTTTGTCTATCCCTATCTTACCTCCACCCTTCTTCAAAATGACAAAACTTAACTTTCAGAAGAATCTAGGAGGGTGCATAGTAGGCTTGCTTATACTTATCACCCTGTTTACATAAATAGCTACTAAGACCCTGCAAGATGTGAGGGGACCTTTTAGATTAACCATTAATATCCTTCAAAACAATTTAATTAGATATATGTAGATACAGACATAGAAAAATCAACCAGCTTAATTATCCCCTTAATTGTAGTTTTCTTTGGGTATGGAAGTAAATCATACCTTGATTGTTGGAATTTCCTGTGTCTTTGGATTTTTCCATAGTGTAAGTGTTTTTCAGCTGCCAAACTCTTGGCTCTGTGGCTATGATTGAGAGTAAGGATTTTTCTGTCAAGCAGTGCCAGAAGCCAGGATATCCAAGATGGATATCTTCTTGATTTTGCCTCTATCTTCTTCTTAAACTCACTCATAGAGCAAATAAAGAGATAATATGCAGAATCTATAATTCTTTGTGGCATGATATTTGCTTTAGGAAGTAGATAGTGAAAGAGTGTCTTGTCACTTCCATCTTTTATTTTATTTATTTATTTATTTATTTATTTATTTTTACTCTTAAATAAGGAAAAGAGTTATTCTATAGATAAGTATTTGCCTGACTTGATTGCCTCTTTAACAAAAGTAAATCAGACTAAACTATTATTCCAAACTAAAAAGTACATGTGTGGGTGGGATGCTATGAAGGTTTAGTGAGAATGCTTTTGAAAAAAATCAAGTAGTTTCACATTTTAAGTCTTTTATTTTTCAGAAAAATCTAGAGATCCTCGTTATCTTAGGTCTGTGCAGAAGTATCATGTTTTTCAACGATTTTATGGGAATTCATTAGAATCAGTCTCTCCAAAATTGGTTGTAACTCAAGCTGTCAAGCCAAAGAATAATTTCAGTGAACCCAAGAAGAAAAAGGCACATGTAAGTTCTATTAATTCTATCAAATTTTAGAACTGTCTTTTGACTTTTCTTAAGTTGCTATTTGTTAAATTCCTCTGGTAGTATCTTTTCATTCTATGCTTTTTCTTTCTATATATGATCACTTAGATTATTTTATTTATTTGGTAAGAAAGTCTAACCTCCATATACAAGGTTATATATGGTCCTCTATACATAATAAAATGTATATGTATTTGAAAAAGAAAGACAATAGGTTACTAAAGGCTTGGATTCAGAAATGCTGAAATAAAATTAATAATATAGTTCTTTTGAGTTCTGGTCTAAGATGGCAATATAGGAGTTTCCTGAAATCATCTCTTCCCATGGACATACAGAATTTACAGATAAATATAGGAAAATTTTCTCTTAAGGCAATCCAGAAACTAGAGAACTAGCGAGAAAATGAGAAGCAAATGAGAAAAATCCCACAGTGAAACAGGTAGAAGAGGCTGAGACATACTCTCACTATAAACCCCATCCCTGATACAGAGACATGCAATTGGGAGAAAACTCAAAAGTCCTAATTTTGCCCACAGGAGGAAAAGATTGGGACTAAATTTTTGGTCTGGCACCCCAACTTTTGAGTTCCACTTGAGGAAAGGGCCTCTCAAAACATCTAGCTTTGAATGCCAACAAAGCTTGCATCCACAGGACCCACAAGACTGTAGCTTGATTATCCCCACCCAGGGCATAGAGGCAGCAGACTGAAATGCTTATTCCCAGTCTTTCCCAGAAAGAGACTGATTTGCATACTTTTAAAGTAACAAAATGAATCTGACCATACCACTACAGAAAGCTATCAAGTCACAAAGCAAGAGAAAAAAGAGAAAAACAAAGGAATTGTAAATCAGTCAGAAAAAATTAACGGTCATAGTAAGCCAATACATATTAATAATTAATTTAAATGTTAATGGACTAAATTCTCCAATCAAGGGGCACCTGGGTGGCTCAGTGGGTTAAAGCCTCTGCCTTAGGCTCAGGTCATGATCTCAGAGTCCTGGGATCGAGCCCCACATCGGGCTCTCTGCTCAGCAGGGAGCCTGCTTCCTCCTCTCTCTCTGCCTGCCTCTCTGCCTACTTGTAATCTCTGTCTGTCAAATAAATAAATAAAATCTTAAAAAAATATATTAAAAAATTAAATTCTCCAATCAAAAGACATAGAGGGGCTGAATTAATAATAATAATAATAATAATACCCTACTATATAATGTTTAAAAGAGACTCACTTCAGCTTTATTCAGCTTTAAGGACACACAATCTGAAAGTAAAGGGATGGAAGAAGATATTAATAATAATAATAATACCCTACTATATAATGTTTAAAAGAGACTCACTTCAGCTTTATTCAGCTTTAAGGACACACAATCTGAAAGTAAAGGGATGGAAGAAGATATTTCATGCAAATAGAAACCAAAAAATGCAGGGTTAGCTATATTTACATTAGAGAAAATAGATAAGGCGAAGACTGTCATAAGAGACAAGGAAAGTTATTATATAATGATAAAGGTGAAAACCTGAAAACATTTTCTCTAAGATCAGGAACAAGACAATGATGCCCACTCTCACCACTTTTATTCGGAATGATCTGGAAATCCTAGTCAGAGCAATTAGGCAAGAAAAATAAATACAAGTTCTCCAAATTGGTAAGGAAGTAGTAAAACTTGCACTATTCGTTGATGACATGATATTATATATAAAAAAAATTCTTAAAACTTTACCAAAAAAAAAGTTAGAACTAATAAATGAATTCAGTAAAGTTGCAGAATATAAAATTAATGTACAGAAATCTGTTGTGCTTCTATTCACAAGCACTAGCAGAAAGAGAAATTAAGATAACAATTCTATTTACAATTGTATCAAAATACCTAAAATAAATTTTATCAAGGAGGTGAAAGACCTGTATTTTACTTAGTGAAAACTATAAAACATCAATGAAAGAAACTGAAGATGACACACACAAAAAGGAAAGATATTCTGTGCTCATGGTTTGGAAGAATTATTATTCTCAAAATGTCCATGGTACCCAAAGCAATCTACAAATTTAATTCAATCCCTATAAAACTACCAATAACATTTTTCACAGAATTAGAAGAAATAATTCTAAAATGTGTATGGAACCACAAAAGACCCTGAATAGTCAAAGCAATCTTGAAAAAGATGAACAAAACTGGAAGTATCACAATCTCAGATTTCAAAATATACTACAAAGCTGTAATAATCAAAAGAGTACGGTACTGGCACAAAAACAGACCTACAAATCAGTAGAACAGAATAAAGAGCCCAGAAACAAACACACATATATGCTTAATTCAAGAAAAAGAAGGCAAGAATATGCAATGAAGGGAAAAGACAGTTTATAAATGGTGTTGGGAAAATTGGTCAGCCACCTGCAAAAGAATGAAACTAGCATACATAAAAATCAACTCAAAATAAATTAAAGACTTGAATAAAAGACCTGAAACCATAGAACTCTCAGAAGAAAACAGGGGTAAGTACCTTGACATTGGTCTCAGCAATGATTTTTTTTTTATTTGACATCAAAAGCAAAGGTAACAAAAGCAAAAATAAATGAGACTACATCAAACTAAAAACTTCCTCTGTACAGCAGAGGAAGCCATCAATGAAATGAAAAAGCAGTCTACTCTATGGGAGAAGATATTTGCGAATCGTATACCTGATTAGGGGCTAACATCTAAAATATATAAAGCAGTCATGTTACTTAATAACAACGCCCCCCAAACCAAACAATCTGGTTTTAAAAGTGGACTGAGTACTGAATAGAATTTTTTTTCAAGAAGATATATGAATGGCCAACAGGTATATGCAAAGGTACTCAACATTATCAGTCATCAGGGAAATACAAGTCAAAACCACAATGAAATATTATCTCAGAGGTGTCAGAATGGCTGTCATGAAAAAAACAGAAGGTAACAAGTGCTGGCAAGGATTTGGAGAAAAGGGAACCCTTATGCACCGTACATGGAAATGTAAATGGTGCAGCTACTATGAAACAATATGGAGATTACTCAAAAAATTAAAAACAGAACTACCATAGGAGCTAGCAATCCACTTCTGGCCATTTATCCAAGGAAATGAAAATAGGCTATGGAAAATATATCTGCACTCCCATGTTCATGGCAGCATTATTTATAATAGCCAAGATATGGAAACAGTGTAAACATTTATCAGTGGATGGATGAATAAAGATGACGGGGTATATATGCACAGAATGGAATATTATTTAGCTATAGGAAGGAATTCCTGCCATTTCTGACAACATGGATAACCTGGCAATGCTCAGTGAAGTACACTAAACAAAGATAAATACTGCATTTTATAATTTATATGTGGAATAAAAAAAAAGATGGTTGCCACAGACTGGGTGGGTGGGGGCAATAGGTAGAGGTTGGTAAAAAGGTGCAAATTTTCAGCTATACAGTGAATAGTGTCTGAGAAGCTAATGTAAAATATAGTGACTGTAGTTGATAACACTGTAATGCATCATTAAAATTTACTAAGAGAGGAGATTTTCAATGTTCTCATTCCCAAAAAAGATAAATGTGTGAGGTAATGGATGGATTACTTAACCCAATGGGGAAAGTTCAACTACATATATTCATATATCAAATCACCATGATGTATACTTTAAATATTTTACAGTTATATTTTTCCATAATAACTCAGTAAAGCTGACATTTTTCAAAAATTCCAAGCAGAAATGGGGACTTTTGCTTTAATACTTAAAAAGCAGCCTTTCCCAAGCCCATGTATGTGGTCATTGTTTTTCTCCTTGTGGTGACAACCCCCTTTTTATTTTCATAGCCAATTTTATTGTTGGTGAAATCATCCAATTACTTTTCCTTTTTCATTTAGGGCTACGAAGAAGTTTCTTTTTTTTTTTTCAAGAGGGATGTTATAAAATAGAAAGTTTGCAGCAAAAATTCTCATTATATGGTATAAGTTATGAAGACTGAAAATAAAACATTTTTTCTTTTACATTATTAGAAATTAAGTAAATTATCTATTGAAGATAAACACTCTCACACTATATAAAGTGCTCTTCTAGCAACCATTTAATAAGTCTGCATTTTCAGGATATGATAAGCATTGTGCATGGCAAAGGGCCAAGGGTCACCCTTTTTGTACTGAGAAAGAATCATGCTGAGTTAATCTAGAACCAAATGTTTGGCAGATTAAAACATTAGGAATCCTCAAATAATGTTGATTAGAATTATTGAGAAAATGATGACAAATAATATTGACTTCATTGTAGGCAAATTTATATGTTAATTTTATGACTAATCAGAATAATGAAAGATTTATAGAATTCTCTTGTGAATACAATTCTTTAATTTGTTTATGTAGATTAATAAATCAGATTGGTAAAAGTCTAGTAAAGAGGATCCATATTGAGTTTAAGTCAACTGGAAAAGCTTATCCAGATAAAGCAAATCAGTTGTATTTATGTTGTTTCTTTCTATCCACTCCTTTCCTTCATCTGCTTTCGCTTTTCCTCATTCACTTATCAAATATTATAAGCTAAATGTTTTGTGCTTGAAAAATACAGAAAACAATGACATATTCCTGTTTCAAGAAAGTTAATCTAGATAGGAGGTATGACAAGTAAAATCACAACTACAGTATATGTAATGAGTACTTTGATAGAGAGATGCCCTGGCAGAGAAGAAATATATGAGTTAAGCTTGGGAGTTAGGAAAGGCTTCATAGAGGAAATATCTTGAAGGACAAGTAGGAGACAGGGAGATGACAATGGAAAAATGGAAGAGGAAAATCCAATCCAGAGAGAGCAGCAGGAAGCAATGCAGGAGACATGAGAAAACAGTGGCCTGATATTTCCAATTTTATTAATTTACTCTTTGATTTATAATCTAATCTATACAACTCAGAAATCTACACAGTTATCTGCAGAGAGTCTTTATAGTGATTAAATTTAATTGTCATAAGTTTTTAATCAAGAGAGGGTTTAATTTTAAGAAATAAATACTGAACCTAAAATTGTTCATATTCAAGAACAGAATGATAGTCAAAATAACCAATATATGCTTAAAAATATTGTCTCATATATGAAATTTAATCTTGGAGTATTTCCAACTTGTTTCATGATACGCTTCTTTTCCCCCTTTTTTGGGCAGGAGACCAAGGCTGAAATAATTACTAGAGAGAATAAAAAGAGATTATTTGCTAAGGAAGAAGAAAAAGAGGAAAAAAAATGGAGTGTTCTGTCATTTTCTATTGAAGAGGAAATGAAAGAGAACTTAAACTCTGGAATAAAGAATCTGGAAGATTTTTTGAAATCATGTAAAAGTAACTCAGTGAAATTTCGAGTTGAAATGGTAGCATTGACTGCCTGCTTGAAAGCATGGAAAGAACATTGCCGAGGTAAATTTATGTGATTTTGTGTTTTTTTGTTTTGATGAACTGGAGAATTAATCAAAGGATGTAATGATGATAGCTGTCATTTATTAACTGGAAGTTTGTGATAGAAGCCTTAGATTCATTATGCGATTTTATCCTCACAGAATTCCTATACAGATTACTTCTTTTATCAGTGAGCAGTGAAATCTCAAAGTAGCTAATATACAGCACATTCCTAAGCAAATTCAAATCAAATCAGTCAAAGATAGGCTTAAGAATAAATTCTTATAAAACTGTGGGCATAGTCAAAGGAACCAGCAAAGACGGTGAGGCACTCTGGGAGATCTCTCATTTTTGAAATCTGAAGTGCAAACATTTTCTTTCTGGGTAAAACTAAAGATTATGTTTGCTAGCCATGTTGAATTCTTCTAAATGTTGCCATGACACCCATGTGCTATTCTTTGCAATTTCTATAACACATAGTAGAATAAAAAAGAAGAGACAGGAAGAAGAAGATAAGGGGAAATAAACCTGGGTAAAGATACATAAATTAGTAAGAGATAAATGATATGTGCCATAAGAACTCCAAACTGACAATTCTTCCCAGTAACCTAGTTGATCTGTCTGTCTCTGGCATCTCCACACTTGAATCCATTTAATACATGGTCACTGGATCCTTTTTTTCCCCCCTACTCTCATTGTGTTAACTTCAAAAGCCGTCAGCCTTTCACTGTGGATTTTTTCACAGTGAGAAGCATAAGATCTGGCTTATATATTTCTCCCCAAACAAGATGTTGTTATCAGAATTTGCAGCTGACTCCTACTAAGAAAGATCAGAATTAAATGGTTTACTCTCCTGAGAGGAAAAATTCTATATTAAATTTTTTTTAGTCTCTTGTAGTATTCAGCGGGTGTTTGGTAATATTTGTTAGATAGCTAAAACATAGGTTTATTGGAAGAAATTTGAAATTAAGAATAGCCTTAACATGGTAAGTATGGAAAGGTTAGCAGTTAGGAAGAATAAAAAGAATGTAATAACCATGCAGAAATGAAGAAGAATTAGCAAACTGTATTTGTCAGTTGTAATAGACTAATTGAAAACCTCCAATGATTGTATGAAATAGTTATCTATGGTCAACAGTAGGACTCAATAAATTTTGCAAAGTTTTTAACCAGATATTTAAAGTCATCTAAATATTTTTTTTGACGATAGTAGAGACGGCATGAAAATAATAGGTAAGAAAATATTTGTTGTTCCCCAGAACACTTAGTACAACCTTGAGCTTTAATAATCTTATTACTGTCATGAACTGTAAGACTTTTCTTTGTCTCCTTTATTTGCACAGCTACTTCCCAGTTATCCATAGAAATGATGAAGTAGGTATAGGCACACTTTAATTATATTTTACCTAGTCATCTGTATTCCAAAAAACTTTATAAATGTTAAATAAAATAATTAGATCAGGGGCGCCTGGGTGGCTCAGTGGGTTAAACCTCTGCCTTCAGCTCAGGTATGATCCCATGGTCCTGGGATCGAGTCCTGCATCGGGTTCTCTGCTCAGCAGGGAGCCTGCTTCCTCTTCTCTCTCTGCCTGCTTCTCTGCCTACTTGTGATCTCTGTCTGTCAAATAAATAAATAAAATCTTTTTAAAAAATAAAATAATTAGGTCAGATTGATAGCCTGGATGACTAATCTTGAATAATCAAACATTATTTTTGATGGTCCTTATAAAAATTATATTGTTTATTATTTGCCAAGGTGAAACCACAAAAGATTTAAATATAGCTGTTCAAATGATGAAAAGGATCCATTCCTTGATGGAAAAATACCCAGAACTTTTGCAGGAGGCAGATCAGCAACTCATAGCCAGATGCCTGAAGTATTTAGGATTTTATGAATTGGCAAGTTCTTTATACCCAACCCAGGTAATTTTCAGAATAGTTCCATTTTAATAGAATAATTATGGGGTGTACATAAAGTGTCTTGCAAATGCAGTCACTTCTTCTAGATTTTTTCTTTTTCTAACTGACAATATTTACTACTATATTCAATCATTACTAGTAATTCAGCTGCCCAAGCTTGAAATAAACTAGAATTAGAAAACTGATACAAATACTTGTCTGAACAAACAGATGCCAGATAATTTCTGCAGACCCTTTAATACTGTATTTAATTCTAGTAAACAATTTAAAAACTATATTGTGATTGTTTAGTTGTCTTTAAGTGTATTAGATTGTAGCTACAAATACCATAATGGATATTTGAAAATCTTGATGTCTGTCAATGTACTCACAGTTAAGATGGTGATTGAGGTGGTAAAGAACTTCATCAATAAATACTACAAAATCGAAAAGATGGTAAAATGCTTTTCTTGTAAAAAGTACTCAATAATACATTAAATTAATTACTTAACTACTTAAATAATGTTGTAGTTTAAAATCACTCTCCAAATGGACTTTTGAAATAATGTAGGTTGCAAGAGATGACATAAAGGAGAAAATAGATAAATACTCAATTGGCATTGGGCCAGTTCGGTTTCAACTACAGTACATGGGCCATTATTTGATACGAGATGAGAGAAAAGATCCAGATCCCAGAGTTCAGGATTTTATTCCTGACACATGGCAGGTAATAACTGAATGAATCAAAAATCTTATTTTATTTGTATTTTATCATTAAAGGTAATAGCAGGAGCTTCTCATTATTGTGGCTTTACATATTATATTTGGCATGAACTTCATATTGAGTCATGTTATTTAAAGTTATTTTATCATTGGAAATGATGAAATGGAAAGTCTTTTCCGTTTAAAGGAAGTGAAATTTTCATTTTGTTCATTTTTTATAAATGGAGGTACTTTGATGAATTCACATACATTTTTAAAGTTCTGTCTGTGTCATCCATTTATATCATTGTGGAACAACCTCCATGTTTTCCCTGTGTCAATAGGAGATTTCATATGTAAATGTACACAGAGCAGTTTTGGTAGTTTAAACAATATAGCAATTTTTTTAGATATTCACATGCTATACCTGTCACCATCATAGCCATTCTTCTATACATACATGTAAAATTGATGGATATAAAACTTGGGATAAAATGGTATGTTTCTGCATAGATTAAACCATATAAAATTGCTAATAAATAAATGTATTTACCTACAAACATGCAATTTCATAGGTTCAGTCTACTAGACTTCAGATTTGGAATATGACTTTACCTTTCTTATGTTGATGATAGTGTAAGATCTTTAAAAATTCCTGCCTCCCTTTCAGGAATGGGAGGACCTGTTCCTTACTTTAGTGTAGGACACAAAGCTGTCAAGTGCTCTTTATTAATTCCACACACATTTCAATTATTCTGTGTCCATCTAATTTTGAGATGTGGCCCAGAGTGGACCTACATTAAGAGTGTGCAGACAGGTTTGGGGATATTTATCCATCTTCTGCCCATCATAGATATTTTTGATTCTTTGATTAGTCATCATTTTGATGATTAAAAGCATAAACTGAGGAGCTGAAGTTTCTTGTGTCCTCCAAAGTAGGTACCTGACATTCTTTTGTATGTAAAGAAAAGATAAGTAGTGAAATTATGAAGGATTGATTTTCTTTCTCCTTAGCTATCATTTCACTATTACAAAAATACACACTGGCTACTTCTTAGAACTTAATTTCTCAAAGCCTTTAGAGAAGCACTCTACTGAATCAATGACAAATACTTAGGTAAAAAGAAATCTCAGTGACGAGATATTTTATTCAGGCTCATTTTCCATTTTTCACACACAAACTCACCTCCAGATGCTCAAAAGCATAGCAATCCTGTCTTCTGAGAGAATGCCATGAGTTCTTCAGATTTTCCTATGTGTTTCTTCATGCGTTTTCAACTCCCCATCATTCCATATGAAATTCAGAAAATTATAATAGAAGTGTATTCATCGATTTGCTTTGGTAACATGCTGTTCATATTATTGATGTGAATGGTGCTCTGAACCCTGCAGCGAGAGCTCCTTGATGTTGTGGATAATAATGAGTCAGCAGTGATTGTTGCCCCAACGTCCTCAGGCAAAACCTATGCTTCCTACTACTGCATGGAGAAGGTGCTGAAGGAGAGCAGTGAAGGGGTGGTCGTGTATGTTGCACCAACAAAGGTAGCCCTCAAGTGACTCAAATTTTCTTTCATTCCTAAACTTCTCTTTTAAAATAATACATGTACTCACACAGTGAATCTAGTTCACTTTTTATTATTTATTTTCTAGTTTTATTGATCTATAATTGACATATAACATTGTATTATTTAAGGTGTACCACACATAATTTGATATATGTATATTGTGGAATGATTGCCACAGTAAGTTTAGTTAACATCCATCACCTCATATACTTACAAACTTTTTTCCTTATGATAAGAACTTTTAAGATCTATACTCAGCAACTTTCAAATATTCAATGCAGTATTGTTAACTATAGTTTCCATGCTGTACATTACATATGTACTATTTATATATATTGTAACCGGAAGTTTGTACCTTTTGTCCACCTTCACCCATTTCACCCACTATCTCCAACTCCTACCTCTGGCATCCATCAATTTGTTCTGTTTCTATAACTTTCACTTTATTTTGTGACCTATATTTTCTCCTTCCAGTTTTAGAGGCCAATGTAACACTTTTCTCAGAACCATTGTGAGGAAAAGGTCTGGTCTTGTGATTTTGTCATTCAGCATTATGCTTACTTTGAGAGAAGCACTCACACTTTGCTGGGCAATATTTAATCACTTAGGAATCTAATATTGGCTTTGCAGGGTTTATGGAATTTATCTGATTTGCTCTTGGGCATTCGTGACTGGCCTGTTTCTCAAGCCAATTTGTTTTGTCATATTTCTTTTAAGTCTATTACTGCTTAATGTTAAATTTAAAAACAGAAAATATGACCTTTGTCATTAAGGAGAAAGTTTGACTTTCAGAAAGTGTAAATTTGCCAATCCTCACTCATAACCCTTGTAAAGTGATTACTCTTAGAAAAGACACATTTAATTTAAGTAACTTTAATTCTATAGATTAAAATGAATTCAGACTCCATTTAAGCTTCTAGGAAAAAATTAGTGAATTGTGGTCAGCCTCAGAACCAGATTGATCAATATGATTAGTTGAAATGAGCACTCTATTTTTTATTGTAGCTTTTTTGTTTTTCATGGCTTAATAGTGCTCATTGCTGGAAATTAGTAATATATATATAAAATTAACCTAGCTAGAAGCAGAATTTTAGTAACAACATGGTTACTTTTTGCCAAATTACTCTTTTAAAAGTTTAAATCCATTTTTATTCCCACTGACAGATATGCCAGTGTGTATTCTCTTATCTTCTCTAACATTTCTCTTGTTATTAAAATGTTTTGCCAGGGGCACCTGGGTGGCTCAGTGGGTTAAGCTTCTGCCTTCGACTCAGGTCATGATCCCAGGGTCCTGGGATCGAGCCCCACATCGGGCTCTCTGCTCTGCGGGGAGCCTGCTTCCTTCTCTCTCTCTCTCTGCCTGCCTCTCTGCCTACTTGTGATCTCTCTCTGCCAAATAAATAAAATATTAAAAAAAATGTTTTGCCATACTAACAGGTGAAAACTGCTATCTCATATTTAAATTTGCTTTTCTGTGATCACTAGTCATTTGGGTATCTTTATGAGATTTTGGGCACTGACATTTTTTTATTCATGGACTACTTATAGATGCATTTACCCGTTTGTCTTTTACTTTGAGGGAAGTGAGATTGTCTTTTCATTGATTTGTTTGGTATACTAAGTACATTGCTCTTTATGTATCCTAGCATATACTTTTATTGGTTATTTTGTCTTTTTACTATGTTGAGTCATATTAATGATAATGTTTTGTTAATATCTTTGTGTACTCAGGTCTATCAGTATTTTCATTTAATGTTTCCGTGTGTGCTCAGATATGTGAAAATCTTCACTTTTTAGTGTCTTTATGCTTATGTTTTAAAATTTATGTTTTATGGGTTTTTTTTAAAGATTTTATTTATTTATTTGACAGTGAGACAGCCATCACAAGTAGGCAGAGAGGCAGGCAGAGAGAAAGAGAGAGAGAGGGAAGCAGGCTCCCCGCTGAGCAGAGAGCCCGATGTGGAACTTGATCCCAAGACCCTGAGATCATGAACTGAACTGAAGGCAAAGGCTTAACCCCCTGAGCCACCCAGGCGCCCCTAAAATTTATGTTCTAATCTATGTGTTACTTTGAGGCGGGCATAAAGTATAAAATAGATGTTCATAGATTCCACATATTCAGATTCCACTAGTCACCTGATCCAAAGTATTCATGTATGTCTTCAAACTTCAGATGTCTGAAGGTAGTTCCCAAATAGAAGAATCACATATCTATCTGACAATCCTTCACTTGGTCTTTCTTCTATAGTAGACTCACAGCTTCTTTCTAAGCCTTGGTCATACAGGTATTCAGCTATTTTTTTCTGATATATGAGCAACATTTCCAGTTTTTTCCTTCTGATTAAGCCATATTTCCCCCCATTTTACTTTAAGTTGAGGTTTATCAATGTGGTTCACATGCTTAGTCAAATATCTCAAAGAGAGCATGTTAGTGTATTTAGAGTAGATGGGTGTAAGAAAGGTTCTGTTAAGCTTTCTGACTTTTTTTTTTTTAAGATTTTTAAAAAATTTAATTTGAGAGAGAGAGAGTGCAAGAGAGCATGAGAGGGGAGAAGATCAGGGGGAGAAGAAGACTCCCCGTGGAGCAGGGAGCTTGATGCAGGACTCAATCCCGCGTGTCCAGGATCATGACCTGAGCCAAAGGCAGTTGCTCAACCAACTGAGACACCCGGACACCCCAAGCTTTCTGACTTTTAACTGTACATATTTTTAGACAGTTCCTGTCATTCTCTGAGGTTTCATCTGTGCTTTATTATGTGATTATCGAATTTCTTCCCTTGTAAATCAGGCTCTTGTTAATCAAGTGGCAGCAACTGTTCATAATCGTTTCACCAAAAATCTACCAAATGGTGAAGCTCTATGTGGTGTTTTTACAAGGGACTATCGTCACGATGCCCTAAACTGTCAGGTAGGTTATATTAATTAATGCATTTGTTATCAAATTATATAATAGTACTAATATATTTCTCTTTCACAAAATTCAGCGTCTTCACAAAACTTCATGGAAATAGTTTTTTGAATTTGCAAAAGATGAAATGGCTACAGAAAATTTAATATTGTTACATTCCAAAGAGTTGAGAAATAGCACTCATCTTTCTCTAAGAACACTTAGGTTTGAACTTCAGATTTCAGTTATAGTTTATTACATTATCTTGGTTTATAAATGGATTAAAAATGATCTGAAGAACCCAATGCTATAAAAAATTAATAAACAATTTCTAATCAGAATGACTTTTTCTTGATAATCAGGATATTCTCACTTTTCTTGATGAGTAATATACATAATTTAAAAAATGTATTATTGATAGAATACCTGATGCTAAGTAAGCCATAGATAGATTTCCTCCTTAACAAATTCCATAAATACATAATTAAGACTGAACAAAAAGTGAAAAGATGATTATAGTACATTGCAGGGAAAACATGAAGATCTGTTACCCAGATTGCCTTTCAAGGATGGACTTGCTGCCCAGATGTTGGGAGAGTGGTCAAGACAAATGCCAGCTGTCAGTTCCTCTGGTTCTGCCTCCACAGTCCCTATCCTGTGGTTGAACTAGGCAGGGGTATAAATGCTGGGACATTTCAGTCTCATGTGGAATAGCTCTGACAGCCAGTATTCACTCCAGAATTCTGTGCCAGGTTTGCCAAGATTTCATTAGGCCTGTTTTGAAGTAACTTCTCCCTCAGCCCAATTCTTCTTCTCCCCACATCCATAGTTGTTGATCCTATATAGACATTTTTTAAACAAAACTATCTCAGGGTCAGATTGAAGAAATAAACCTGTGATGATTAACTCTATTTGTATTATTTTGCTTATAAATAAGAATTTAAACTTCAAATCTGGTATTTTACCACTTTGGCTCATAAGAATTACAGTTTCATAAGGTTTAACCTAATATATCAAATTTTAATGAAATATTCTCAGAAGTGATATTATATCATAATTATTAGCAGGTGTATTCAGGAGTTTTAACTCTGTTTTTCACATTCTTATAACAAAGTCTGCACATAGTAAAGTACTCAAAATTTTTGTTTATACAATGTTATTTTTAGGTACTTATTACAGTTCCTGACTGCTTTGAAATTCTGCTATTAGCTCCTCATCGCCAAACGTGGGTGAAAAGGATCAGATATGTTATATTTGATGAGGTAGGTTTGGTATTATTTCTCTAGGTTGATTTCCTAGTGTACCTAAGTGCTATAATGAAGATATTTGGTGCTTTAAGACATTTATCCTTTTGTATAGAGTTCAGGTTGTGGGGGGTACTTCCTTCTGAATGGTTTCCTCAGTGAATCATACTGTCTTTTGGCTGCATTTTGCTGTTGTGACTCAATAGTGGATGTTAGTATACGCTAACAAGGCAGAATTAACCACCATGACATAAATTTTCCTGGTAGAGATTTCAAAATCCAGTCTTTGACTTCTAGAGCAAAGCATTTTGGTCTCTAACAAAGATAGCAGTTAGGTGAATTATTTTGTCAGTCATCAAACACAACGGAAAGCAAATGGCCAGTCAAAACACAATGGAGAGTTTTCCAAAAGTGTGTGAGGGAAACTATAAGGATTAGTGTGGTAATTCAGAGCTAGTAACTTACCCCTATGCTTAAAGGGACAAGTCAAAGAAGCAGTTACTGATACGCAGAAGGAGATTGATTGAGGTAGCCGTATTGTGAGTACTTATCTTATTTGAGGGACATAGCTAGTTCAAGATAATCTTTCAGGAAGGGATCCAATGAAATAAAGATGCCATTTTCCTTCCTGCTCTTGATCCCTTGCCAAGGCTCTCCATTGGCCAAGTCCAAGGGAACCAGAGAGCACTGGAGTCTTTGAAGTGATCTCGCTGGCTAAAGAGACTAGGATGGAAAATAATGGAAGTTTATAGAGACAAATGGAAGATATTTATAACATTTTTATAGTATTTATAAATGTTATAAAATTTTATAGCATTTATAAATATTTATAACATTTTATCCTTATATTTTATTTTTTATTTTTATAAATACATATTTTATATATATACTTAAAATATATTTATATAATATAAAATACATGTTTAATGTATTATATATTAAATATATATTTATTAAATATTATATGCTGTTTATTAAATGTTTATTATAGTCATATATTTTATTTGTGTATATTATATATTTTTTATTTATATTATATATGTTATAATATCTAATTTATATATAGCATATATTTATATAATATATAATTATATATATGATTTATATAATACATACAAAATATATATTTATTAAATATTTATTATATTTATGTATTCATGTATATATAACATATGCTATATATATTTATTTATATGTTTAAATATAATTTTATATGTAATATATAAAATATACAAATTTTATATATATTTATTTAGTTATTTAATATTTATATTAAATAATATATATTAAAAAGATATTAAATAAATCTTTATAACATTTTATCCTTATATTTTATTAAGGATATTTATTGAAAGATATTTAAAATATTATAATAGGATATATTCCTTTGCTCCAAGGAATTTCAACCTGAAGTGGAAGAAGATGATAAGCTTGTATTTAACTTAACTATTCTTGTTGTAAACTTGGAGCTACCAAGTAGGCTATATGTTTTATTTGTTTGATACTGATTTTTTGGTGCTTATTTTTAGTTACTCTGTATATATTGCATCTTGAAGGCTTTGAATATTTCTGTTCAAAATAAAAATTCAACAATTCTCTGTAATCAAGAACTTGAATTGTACTCTAATTTCAAAACTCTGAAATGGTATGGTATTGGATACCTTAACTTCCCCAGTTTTATATAAGATAAAGCTGAAGGGTTTTGAAGGCTAATGCCAATTCTGGCAGGGTCAGAGGAAAGTACTATCTGCTTTTACAAAGTGTTCAGCAGAGTTGTATATTATCTGACCAGCCCAAAACCAAATGGGCAGTGGAAAAAAAAAAACTTTTAATCTCTGTCTCAGGTGGTCCTTTCCAGCTAATCGCTAGGCTTCGTGATTTAATCTGTTTAAAGAAGACTACCTTTGAGAATCTTCTCTGAATTGAGTTCAGTTTGCCTTATTTGATTAAAAGACATTCATTCATTAATTTAGCAAATATTTAAGGGATGCCCCTCCCATGCCAGGCACTGTTCGTGTTGGGAATGCCCAGGTCTAGAGTCACAGAGTAATTGAAGAAAAGAGAATTAAACAAGTAAGCACACAAACAATACACATGTGATTATGCCAAGCCCATATTGGTACATACTGTAAAGGGAAAGAGCACGCTGGCATGACTGATAATGGCAGGAAGGCCATAGGAGAGCAACTCTGGAGTGGCACTCAGCAAAGTCCTTCTAATGATGTGACATTAGCCTGAACTGTGCAAGCAGAAAAGAGGGGTAAAAGCATGTTAAGCAGAAGGAATGATACATGTAAAAGCTCTGGGGTAGGAAAGGTGTGTTCAAGGAACACTGGAAAGTCTAGTATGTCCTAAGCAGAGGGGCAGCAGGATGGGACAGAATGACTTAATAACGAAGCTAGAGAGGCAAGAGGGGGACAAGTTAAGTATAATGTACACCCTGTCAAGGAGTTAACATTCTGTTCCATTTGCAAAGGAAGATATTGAAGAAATTTAATTAGGGACATGGACTGATCTAATTTGTCTTTAAGACATATCGTTTTGGCTGTGATAGAAGAATTAGGGGACATTGAGGAAAACTAGGTGGTAGTCAGGAGGATATTGTAGTGGTGCAGCTGAGACATGATGGTGACTTGGGTGACAGTACACATTGGAGAGAAATGCATAGATTTGAAAAAAAAATTTTGAAAGTAAGAGAAATAGGAATTATTGATGGATTGGTTATGGGGATTGAAGAAAATTTGTGTCAAGATTTTCTATTACCTGATTTGTGGATATTTATATAAACTTGGCATCATCAATAGAAGGAACATGAAACTGTATATGGTGATTTGAGCTTCTGTGTGTTATTTTCATTTGCTATTTTAAAATCAGCTTTTTAAAGGAGAATTCTTTTTTAATAGGTCCATTGTCTTGGTGGAGAAATTGGAGCAGAAGTCTGGGAGCATCTCCTTGTCATGATCCGATGCCCTTTTCTGGCTCTTTCAGCTACCATAAGTAACCCTCAGCATCTCACTGAGTAGGTATTATGTTCCAATGCACAAATGCATTTCAGTTTTAAATTTTATACTTTCTATATAGGTTCTGGAGACTTTCCTAACTTTCTGGTGAGTTTATTAACTTATCTCTGGCTGTTCAAGCAACAGAGCATCTACCACATTTCTTGGCAGGTGCTGAGAAAGGCCACACACAGTAAAGGAAAATCAAGGACTGTCCCAGCCAGATCTGCTGTTGAGTAGAAAATTTCTTCCCTATGTCAGAAAAAGTCCACCAGCAGTGATAGATTTATGTTCCTTGTTTTTTTTCTGTTCTTTAGCAAGAAAGAAAAAATGAAATAGTATAATGACATCCCCTGCCACAGACCTTGAGATTTCTTCTGTTGTCCCACTTTGTAGATGTTTAGAAAGATAGCAAAACCTTACTAATTAAAAAGCCCATATCATTTTGGGCTAGATTTTTGCCTCAATCCTATAACAATTATAGCAAAGGCTACTGTGTGTCATACACTATTCTAAGTGTTTTGCAAATTATTAATATTAATAATTAGTATTTCAATAATATTAATTTAATAATTAATATTGATAATTAACATTAATAATTTATTAATACCCAATAACCCTTATGATTTACTATTTCCATTACTACTATTGATTCGTATTTCTACTACTATTATTATTTCCATTTTTATGGAATGTAGAATGTGGAAAATGAAGTACAAACAATGTAAGTGATTCAACCAAGAGCAACAGACAGCAATAAGGAGGCTGGGATTCAGTCTCAGGTAGTCTGCCTCTGAGGCCTATTCCTTTAATTATAATTTTTAAGGCATCTTTATTTAAAATATTTAATGTCAGAAGAAGTAGTATTATATTGCTGTCTGCATAATATGTAAATTTATTTTTTAAGGTGGCTACAATCAGTAAAGCACTACTGGAAACAAGAAGACAATACATTGAGAAAAAATACTGCTTTAAAAAAAAATGCTGTCTGTTGTGCCAATTCTCCCAAAGATAACTTCCAAATAAAGGAATCATATAAAGTTAGACTTGGTATGTTTGGAATTTTTCTTTTATCAAAATCATTGCAGTCCTTATGTGTTCACTGATTTGGAAATTCTTCCTCTTCATTGTTAGTGCTCTACGGTGAGAGATACAATGATTTAGAGAAGCATATATGTTCAATAAAACATCACGACATCTGTTTCGATCATTTTCACCCATGTGCTGCACTAACAACAGATCATGTAAGTAATACTTTAGCCATATTTGTCCTGACTAATATAAATTAATTGTATATATGTTAAAATTGAAAAGCTGCCTAGTTGATTCTTAGGAGAACTGTAGAATAGATACTTTGTAACAGATATTTAACGTTAGTTTTATTTTTTATTTAGTTTATTGAATATATTTGACATGTAAGTATAAATTTACAGTGTATAACATGTTAATTTGATATATTTATATATTGTAAAATAATTGTGATAGCAATATTAGCACTTCTATCACATTATATAATTATACTACAATATTATTGTCCATATTGATTATACTGTGCATTAAATCTCTATGTCGTGTTTACTCTTCGCAAATTTGTACCTTTAAACAACACTGATCTTAACTCCCCTACCTCACATCCCCTGGTAACTATCATTTTACTGTGTTTTTTTATGAGTTTGACTTTTTTAGATTCCACGTATAAGTGATATTATGCTGACACTTGTATTTCTCTGTCTGACTTATCTCTGTATAACTTAGCATAGTGTGCTTGGTACATTTATGTTGTTTCAAATGGCAGAATATTGTCCTTTCTCAGGGTTGTAGAATATTTATTAACATCGGTTTTTTAAAAGTAACAAAAATAACTTTGTAGTCTTCAATGAACCCTCAGTGATGTTTGGATCCACAAGGCTTAAAAATGACTAAAAATTTTAGTCATTTTTTGACTGAAGTTTTTTTAGTTAATTTACTTATTTTTGGACATTATCTTTTTCCATTGTCCTTCTCAGTACCCATGTCTCTCTGTCTACCTTTGTGACACTAACCCTTAGTGCACAACTATATGTGGACAGCTCCTAGAACATGTGAGAATCTGATCACTGTCAGGTTAAATAAGGAAAAGACATCTCACTAAGGTAACAATTATAACATGATTTTTTGGTAGTGAATCAATATAGTGGAGGTCTTAGGATATTATCTGGAGCATCGAGGTGTCTGTGGGGGAAGACTTCTTAATTTTCCAGGCATAATTCTCTTCCTTTCTCATACTATTCTTAGGAATAACCCATTCAAGCTCTCATTGCCTCTCAAAGTGATAATTAGTCATTATTTGCCTTCCTTTCAAAACCTACCAAGTAGAATATATTCTAAATTCTGTTGTCAGGTAAAACTCCTAACACATAATTATGATCTTGCCAAGTTTAATGGCTTTCCTTTGGAAGTGATTAAATCCATAGCTCCTTGGCTTGGCTTCCTAGGTCTTCTCTGACCTGGCCCCAAAACCTGATGTATCTTATGTGGACGTCCTCATGATTTATATTGCTCCTGGACTCCACCAGCAGATGCCAAATGCCAGTTGTTCAGATCCTGTTTATATATATATATATATATATATATATATATATATATATATATTTAAAGATTTTATTTATTTATTTGACAGACAAAGATCACAGGTAGGCAGGGAGGCAGGCAGAGAGAGAGGAAGGGAAGCAGGCTACCTGCTGAGCAGAGAGCCTGATGTGGGGCTCCATCCCAGCACTCTGGGATTATGACCTGAGCCGACGGCAGAGGCTTAACCCACTGACCCACACAGGCACCCTTGTATGACTCTTCTAATGTGAAACATCTTCAGAGTCCTTCTGTGACTCTGTTAGCTGGATGTAATCTCTCCATAGCACCCTGTCTGTATTTCTTGTATGACACCAATCATGATCAGGTTACTGCTAAAGTTGTTGATATACATGTCTTCTTTATCTTACTAGAATAACTCCTTGAAGACAAATTTCATGTCCTTATGAGTTCCTAAAAACTGTGTGTATAAAAGATTCTTAATAAATATATGTTAAGTAAAGACAGCCAATTTAAATTGATCATTTCCTTTATTTCTAAGAATTTTATGTATTTTATCCTTTTAATGATCACAACAGTTTTAGGATGGATGTGTTGTTGATACTCCCATTTTACAAATGAGAGCAGTGAGGCATAGAGCATTTAACTAACTCATTATTGCACCAAAAGTAAGTGGTGCGGCCAGGATGCAACCAAGATCAACTTCAGAGTTTGCCCTATCATCACAGTTTTCTGAATGATCTATTGAACAAATACCTAAATGATTGAATGAATGAGAATCACTTTATAGCCTTTGGGCTATGATGCAATGGCTTCTAAAAGCAACCAAATGAATCTTAATCATGGTAATTTTTTAAAATTTAATTTCTTTTCAGTATAACAGAATTCATTGTTTATGCACCACACCCAGTGCTCCATGCAATACGTGGCCTCCATAATACCCCCCACCAAGCTCCCCCAACCTCCCACCCCCCACACCTTCAAAACCCTCAGATTGTTTTTCAGAGTCCATAGTCTCTCATGGTGCATCTCACCCTCCAATTTCCCTCAACTCCCTTCTCCTCTCCATCTCCCCATGTCATCATGGTAATTTTCTTTCTTTCTTTTTTTTTTTTTTAAAGGTTTTATTTATTTATTTATTTATTTGACAGAGAGAGGGAGAGAGTTCACAAGTAGGCAGAGAGGCAGACAGAGAGAGAAGGGGGAAACAGGCTCCCTGCTGAGCAGAGAGCCCAATGCGGGGCTCTATCCCAGGACCCTGAGACCCTGACCTGAGCCGAAGGCAGAGGCTTTAACCCACTGAGCCACCCAGGTGCCCCATCATGGTAATTTTCTAATAAGATTTTATTTCAGAAGTTTTTCTTTGTGTGGCAATGGCCTAATCCAAACCCTAAATAAAACTAAAATATGGACAAAATCCCTGTGACCTCACACACCTTAGATTTAGAATATGGATGATAACCCACACATAAATAAGTCTTCATTTTCTGTCTCCTTTCTTTCCCCACTGTCACCTGTCATTTTTAAAACAGCATAGTATTTAAAAAATTATTTATTTTGTGTAGTATGGTTCCAGGCAGGTTATCCTTAAGTAACAATGAGTGCAGTGATTTGGAGTACCTAGCAAGTACCTAGCAAAAGGCATTTTGGTCCAAGTGCCTTTCCTCTATTTTCACTAGCTATTAGTGGAGTCACTGGAGAGCAACAGAATTGCTACAGTATGCTCTGACCCCATATGACTTCTGCAAAGGTCACGCTGTTTTATGAGTCTTCTTAAGACTTCTGGACATTTGCAGAAGGAATGGAGGATAAACTCAAAGGGCATTATTAAATGTGTTTTGATAGCTGTGTGTGTAGCATCTGTTTATATAGTGTGTTTCTTAAAGTAGCAGCAATACAAAGCAAGCAGACCTTCCCAAATGAGTATATTATTCCTGATGTTGTATAGTATACTTCAGATTAATATGAAAGAACTCAGTGTCACGAAAAAGCATAATAAATTGTTGTAACCTAAAGAGAAGAACCATCCACCCTGACTGTTGCCCCTCAGCTTAGTCACAGAAATAGTTTGAGAAGGGAAGGGATGAAACAGGATGAGTAGGGTGGCCTTAATCCAACTGAGGTGAAGGACTGCCCTTCAATCATATGAGGCTTATTTCTGGAAAAAGAAAAAAGAAAAAGCAAAAAACAGAGCTTGGCCTTTGCGACCAATTACCATGCCACAGAGGAGTAGCTGCTCACTCCTGGAGAGCTGTCAGCCCCAGGAAGTCGTGGAAGGAACTGTTGTCTCTTTCTGCTCAGTACAGATCAATTCTTACCATCACTTGGGGCATTAGGGACAATGTGGTTTGCAAAATAGCGTCATGATATAATACTATTGTGTTTACAAATGTAGGATGGTACAAATTTATGACCTTTTATTTCTCTTCCTTCTCAATGTAGACTGGCTCAGGTTTTGCCTGCTCATTAGGTACTAGGTAGTGGAGAACAACTAAACTGAATTCCCAGCTTTTAGCCACAGAATTATTAAACTGATTTTAAAAATTAAGACTTGTAAGTTGATCATTGACAGTCGAGACATCAACTGTCAGATATTTCACTGGACTTGTTACATACATTATCTAACTTGATCCTTGCAACAAATCTATGGCACAGGCAGAATTGTCCATTTTAGAAACTGAGAAACTCAGGCTTCTATAAAAGACTAAGAAAGAGACTTAAGAAATCACAAGCATTTTAGTGACAGAAATAAGATTTATATTTTAAAAATTGTGATAGCTTTTGGATTTATCTTACATATATGTTTTTTAGTTAGGCAAAATAATATACCACTTTCAAGTAGTATTAATAAGAGAACACAATGCTTACATTCCAAAAATAACATAATCAGTTACTATGTTGACAAAATGTAGCCTCATGTTCGGGGATTTTACACAGGTTCACAGGGCAAAGGACAGAATATAAGACAAAATGAAAGAATATTAAAATTTTTAATTTTATTTTAAATGTAGATTGAAAAGTATGGATTTCCTTCTGATCTTACCCTTTCCCCTCGAGAAACCATCCAGCTTTATGATACCATGTTTCAATTCTGGGAAAGCTGGCCCAGGGCCCAGGTAAGTAATAATTACATATTTGATTTGAATTAATTTTATTACAGTTGATGGTAACATGTTCAGAAAGACAAATTCTAACCCTTTCTGATCATGTGCATCTAATCTTTTAAAATTATAGATAGACGGTTTCCAAAACAAAATCATCCCTCCTCAGACATTCTTCTTGCTAACGTATTGTGTTTTACTTTAATGGTATATAATGCCATTGAATTCCAGAAGATATTTCTTCTTTCAGTTTCTGGGATATTTTTGATATTTTAGTCTCCTTTTACATCTTGGATTCATACTCCTTCATTTTCTCATTGTACTCCCCTTTTCCCTTTATACACTAATTGCTGTCTGTTTTCATCTTCTATGTGGTTGTGCTCTGCATTGTTTCTTTGAAGAGAACACTTCAAAATATTCCTATTCCATCCTATTAGGTTTATATACTGGAAACTTTGAGGGGATAAAAAGACATTCAATAGTCTATACTCCCAAGAAGTTTATAATTCTGTTAAATGAAATGAATAATTGAGAAACATCTTTGGATTATTTTGCATAATTTTATTTAATTTTGTGTTGTTTCTTTTCAAGGAATTTGATCCAGAAAAATTCATTCATTTTAAAAATAAAATAGTCATTAAAAAGTTGGATGCTAGAAAATATGAAGAGAGCTTAAAGGCAGAATTAACAAGCTGGATCAAAAATGGCCATGCTGAGGAGGTAATCACACATGTTTTTGGCAAAACCCTATGTTCCTTGTTTTCTTGAATTACATTGTTTTCATTATTATTATTATTACTATTATTTTAGTCTTCAATGTTCATTTTACGACTCTAGGAAGAACAGAAGTCTAATGATTCTGAGGTAGAATAGAAAGAGGAAAAGGACATTTCTTTTTGTTTAATCCTTTGTGCTTTCTAAAGCACATCCCGAAGCCACGGGTTCCTGTTCAGTGTTACAATAGGACAAGAACAGCAGTGTCACTATCCACAGTCAGTGTTTTTGATACAGGGGCAGCAGAGAGATTGAAATCATAGTAACAGTAGCTCAGAAGAAGCCTTTATTATACATTTCGTCATTTTTGTCTTGGGATTTTTTTTTTCTTTTATGATCTTTATTTCAATTTGTAGGAACTAATTGTGTTTAAAAATGTTCACCTGGGGTCATGTAAGTTTTCATATTTATATTAAATAAGTTGATGGTCTTTATATTTTGAAATTTGTTTTATTGTCATACATTAAGGTTTCTCATTTTTGGTGAGTGATTTATATTAGACTTTTCCCATTTGAGTTTTTTCCATTACATTTTAACTCAGATAATCTCCTCCCACTCAGAAACATAATTAATTTATATTTTCTTCCATTCATTTTGTCATTTAAAAACTTTCAAAAGGTATTTAAAAGTGGTTTTCATACAGGATATGAAGAGAAACTGATTTACCCCACCTTCTGCCATAGTGGTACCAGCATCATTTGCTAACAACCTCTTTCTGACTGACTTTTGTTGTCTTACATAATTTCATGTTAAATTGCAAATATGTCTTTTTGTTGTTGTTGTTCTTTGGTGTATTGATTTGTGTATTTCTTTGATGGTTCTTTATAAAATGTTATATTTTCATAAATATTTTATTATATTTTATTTTAAAGAAGCACAGAAATAGAGATTAGACAACTATGAAAATATTTTAGCCAAAAGTAGTAATTCCTTTTTTTATTGTGCAGAATTTAAAACTAATAATTTTTTATTCATTGCTACAGGCCAAAATGGTTCTGAGGAATCTTAGTCCTGATTCAGTTTTTAGTTCAGAAAACATGATAAGAATGTTTCCACTTCTCGTTGAAAATCTAAGGAAAATGGAAAAGTTACCAGCATTATTTTTTTTGTAAGTCATTTAATTTAATTAGTTTTTGTTTATAATTTGTATCAGGCTTATTCTTTTAAGTTGAGGAAAATTACACAAACTTTACTGTTATAATTAGGTACTCATAACTATTTTTGGTGCTCATTTGTTATCAGAATGCATATATAAAAAATAGACCTTTCTAGTTCAAAAAAATATTTAGTTTTTTTTTTTTTTAATGATTTATTTGACAGAGACAGACACAGCAAGAGAGGAAACAGAAGCAGAGGGAGTGGGAGAGGGAAAAGCAGGCTTCCTACCCAGCAGGCTCCCATCAGGGAGCCCGATGTGGGGCTTGATCCCAGGACCCTGGGATCATGACCTGAGTGGAAGACAGAGTCTTAACAACTGAAACACCAAAGTACCCCCCCAAAATATTTAGTTCTTAAAAATACCAGTTCTTAAAAAAATATTTTTACTTGTGCTCTTACAAATTACCATCTAAAAAATTACCATTTTTTATCTTTCTACTGTAAACTATTATATTTATTTAAGTCTTGTAAATTTCCCGTAAATATCGAGGTATTTTGCAAAATAAATTGAATGTTTACACACACAGGCATCCCACATAAAATTAAAGTATCCTTACAACATACTAGCATATTTATTGGTGTGGCATTTTATTGTTTTTAATTTATAGTTCTGAGAACTGTAACAGAGACACTGCTGTCTTGCTGAAGTTTATATGCTATAGCATGAAAATAGCTTAAAGTTGAATGTAATTATCCAGTTTTGGTGAGGTATAAGTTATACCAAAATATATTCATTAAATGGGTAATACTCTGTATCCTGGATTAATTTTGATCACATAGTTTGGGATCAGAATAATATGCTTTCTTTACTTTTGACAATTTCAAACTACTTTCAGCCATGGAAGTTTAAGCAGGCCACATATATAAACAAACAAATGAACAAATAGACAAACAAAACTACATGATCTTGTTCAGCTGGCAAAGTTTAATGAAATTTGTTTACACATAAATAGACATACAGTAATTAATCATTTATTGGTGGTATATATTTAAAATAATGATAACTAAATGCATGGTTGTGTTTGGAATTTTGGAGGTTGCAGTATAATTGGTCCTCTTACCTGTGTTATTGGGACAAGGAAAATAAATTTCTGAGCTACCAAGAAGTTACAAAGCTCACCTACTTTACTTTAGAGCATGGTTACAGATTTAGTTAGAAACAAACACAATTTTGTGCACCTGAGATATTCCTGAAAGCCTAACTACAATATAGAAATCCAAAAATAACTATTTATTTTTCATGCACACATACATACTTAAAACATTTAAGAAGTAAAATATTTTCACCCAATGTGTGAAGGAAGTCAAGAGTTAAACTTCCAGGTAAAAAATAGATAAGTGATGGGAATGTAAGGTACAACATAGATAATCTAGTTAATAATGGTGTATTTTATATTTGAAGGTTGCTAAGAGATTAGTTCTTAAAAGTTCTTGTCGCCAGAAAACAAATTCTGTAGCTGTGTGTGGTAACATGTTAATTAGACTGATTGTTGTGATCATTTCATAACATATGCAAATATTGAATCATTATGTTATATACCTGAAATTAATATAATATTGTATGTTAATTTTACTGCAATTAAAAAAAAGGGCAGAGTATGACAGAATACATAGCATTTTGTGCACCTATAAAAGCTTCTTTGGAAACTACTTAGGAGCACAATCACTATATTTTGTAGTATGGGCAAGCTAATGAGATAAATGGAACATGACTTTTTTTTCTAACGTGGTTTCTTAACTTATGTCCCATTAGTAGTTCATAAGGTTTCCATTTTGACCTGTCATCACAAGCTTGTGGGATTGGGTTTTCTAAATGTTATTATTCTGATTGTGTAAAATCATGTCTTGCTACTGTTATAATTTACATTACTCTGATCAGTATTAAAGTTGAGCATTTCTTTCAAGTAAGTAGTCTTTTAATTTTTTCCTCATGTGCTATTCAAATAACTTTTCTTTTGAGTTTCACAGCTTTGTTTTGTTTTGTTTTGTTTTTGTTGTTGTTTTTCAGGAATTCTAATTCTTTGTCAGTTATCAATTTGGTTATCTTCTCTGAGTCTAGCACCTGTCCTTTAACTTTGTCTACGCTATCTTTTGTTAAACAGTTATGTTTAATTTTGATATATTAAAATTCATAAATGCTTAAAAAAAGGAAAGTGTTTCATAAAATCCTCATAGATTTAATTTTCTTGAGGAATTGAATCTTGGCATGTCTATGAAATTTTGGGCTCTCTGCAGAAAATACTATGAAAATCCTTGGTCTTACACAGTTTGATTTAATCCTAAGTAACCCTAGATCATCAATAAATCGCGATTTTTTAGGGCTCAATCTGTACATCTGAGAATTTATCAAGTAATAGTCATCCCTGTCAAACTTCTCCAGTTTGGTCTCTAGAAAGAAATGTGTGGAGCACGTTTAATGTTTAGTGATGGTATTAGTGTGTGCTTAAGAATTCACATTTCATGGTCAGTCCCAAGTTTGTATCCTACTTCTGCTCTCAATTAGTATGGTACTTCTAGACAACTACTTAATGGCTTTGAGCCTTAGTTTCCTTATTTGCAAAATGAGGTGATAAAAATAGTAATGTGTAGGGTTGGGGTGAGAATTAAGTACAAATAAATCATGAAAGCCCTTAGTGCAGTATGACAAAATGATATTGATGGAAGTCCAATTTTGATTACATTCATTCTAAATAGGTTATCAGAGAGATTTAAGAGGAAAAATTATTTCCAAGTGATCTAGATTTTAAAACTTGATGTATGATAATGAAAATGATGCCATTTCATGCAGAATGTACACCTAAACAAAGTAAATCGCATTAAAATAAAAAAAGAAGCAACATGATTTCATGACTAAGAATATGGGCGTAGAGGCCAGACTCTGTCACATTCAAGCTGTGGAATCCTGGGCAGATCACTTAATCTCTTTATATATCCATTTTCTCATCTATGAAATAGGGATAATAATAGTACTTTCCTCATAGGGTGATTGTGAGTACAAAATGGGTAAGTGTATTTATGATACTTAGAGTAATATCTGAAGATAACATGTTTAAGTGTTTACTAACTTTATTATTTTATTGTCTACTGTATAAAATTTCTTGCCATGTGGCATAGACTGCCATTTATTTAATCCTCACTTCACCAGTATACCAACTTTTTTTTACTCCTTATCTGGTCTCTGGAAAGAAGTAGTCATAATCCAGAAAGTTAGGGCGAGAACATAACATTGTCTCCATTCCTGCCTAAGAGCAAAATTTTTACTGTAGGAACTCACTTATATATAAGATGTAAAAAACCTAAACTCATGGAAATGGAGAGTAGATTGGTGGTTACCAGGGTCTCAGGGTCTCATATAATGTATAGCATGGTGACTATAGCTAACAATACTGTATTGTATACTTCAAAGTTGTTAAAAGAGTAGATCTTTAATCTTTTCAGACTAACACACAAAAGGCAACCACAGGAGGTGATGGATGTGTTAACTAACCTTTTTATGGTAATCATTTTGTGATATGCAGATGTATCAAATCATTATGTTGTACACCTTAAACTTACACAATGTTACATGTCAATTATATTTCAATAAAACTGGAAAAAAACATAGGAGCCTCTAAAATTCACAAAAGATTTGTGAAATCTGAACTTACACATATTTATATAATGCTAAAAGGGCCTTTGATTCTGTTAGGAGGCAGATCTAAATATGAGTGGAATTAAATACAAGAGCAACTACAACAATACAAATAAATAAAGACCATAATTCTTTTTTGTTTTTAAACTTCTTTTTCGTGGGGTGCCTGGGTGGCTCAGTGGGTTAAAGCCTCTGCCTTTGGTTTAGGTCATGATCTCAGGGTCCTGGGATCTAGCCCCATTGGGCTCTCTGCTCAGCAGGGAGCCTGCTTCCCTCTCCCCCTCTGCCTGCCTCTCTGCCAACTTGTGATCTCCCTCTCTCTGTCAAATAAATCAATAAAATATTTTTTTAAAAAATGAATAAACTTCTTTTTCTCATCTTATATTTTTTTGGGGGGGGCAATCCCTTTTCTGTGTATAAATAGAGAAAATCCATTGTTCTATGTCCGTTACTTGTGGAGTATCTTACCTACTCTTATGGGAAAAATTTGCATGGGCTCTCATTGTTGTTGCCTCAGGGGTAAGGTCTGCACAAGGAGGGGAACTTACTATTTACTATAAGGTAGTTAATAAGGAGTCTGCTGACCCAGAATACCTTGTTTGCATATTCAGGATAAAACTCCTATAGATGGATATTAAAAGCTCAATAGGTATATGTCAGGATGTTAACAGTAGATGGAACTATGATTTAAATTTTATTTATGATACAATTTTCAGGGCAAATGGTCTTTTCATTTGCTTGTAGATTCAGCTTAAAAGATGTAGAAGAAACAGCTAAACAGGTGAGAAGTTCCCTGGAGGAAAAGCAAGAGAGTCAAAGGCCTCCCAAAGCTGATAAAGAAGCCCATGATATGACTAACAAACTTCGAAAAGTTAAAAAATCCATTGAGAAACAAAGGACAATGTAAGTACTTAATGAAACAAATTAGTGGTTAAGGGTTAAAATACTCCACAAGTCGAATTGGAAACATACATTGAATGTGTTACAAAGAAATTCTAGTTATTGCTTGAACTTATTTGCAAATTGTGTAAATTTGGGTGGGAGAATGGGTAAAGATAAGTGGTCATAATATTTATATATATATTCTTTAGTTGCATAGATGGGTCTCATTTAGGACTTCAGAGAGGCAGGACCACAGCATATGAGCATTTGTAGATTATGTACCTGGCATAATCATCCCTCAAAATAAGCGTATGTGACTCCAACTCTCAGAGCGCAGTCTCTGAGGAATTAGTCCTCCGACCAAAGTCAAAACACGTTGTCTTGGGCCATAGCATGGAGGTGTCACTGATTTATCCTCACGGTCACATAAGTGAACGTTGAATGAATTGGAAAATTGATTGAAATGCCAGTTTTATGATTGATAGAATTTTGCTTTTGACTCCTCTTCTTTGTTCTCATGCCTAATCCATGACAACTCTAATTCAAGATGTTTACTATCTTCCTATTATTCTCTCCACCTTATTTGCCACTTGGTGTACATGCTCATTATGTCTTTCTTGAATGACTGCAAGGGTCTTCTTTTTAGATTCCAGAGGCTCAGGTTCACTGCTCTCCAGGGTAGCTAACAATTGCTCTTGTTAACTTTCAAATTGATTAAATTATTCAACGTTCAGTATTCTTTCTTCCTTCTTCCTTGCTTCAATGATAAAGTCTACATTTTTTGGATGTTCTTGGTATGCAAACAAGTTTTGGGCTTTGCCCTAACTTTTCCAGTTTTACTTCCTACCACTCTCCTATAATAATATTCAACATTTATTGTTCTCCTTACGTGACCTGTTCTACTTCTATGTTCTTCCATGATCTGACCCATCTGCCTTAAGTACACTCCTTTTGGATTGCCCCCAAAGCTTACACTCATAATTTTGCTATCTCTTCTCTGAATCTTGCTAGAATTCCCCTGTTAAACATAGTACTCTTTTTTTTTCAGCATTCTTGTTACATTTTCAGTATTTAGTAGATCAGTTACTATAATGCATTACTGTTATTTTTCACTTGTCTTTCTTTTTCCTACATTATAATATTTTCCTCTTTTTATCTGTAGTGCTCAGCACATTGCTTGGCAGGTAATTGTCATTTCATAAATATTTTTAAATGAATCTGAATAATCAAACTCAGATATTTCTTCAAAGTAGACAAAGTTTTTAGAGCTTTTCTGATTCAGATTTCTCACATTCTAGAGCAAGTTATAATTTGCTGCTGACCTTTCTTCTTAACTTCTCTCTGCCTGTTGTGCTGTTTCCTTGGAAGTAGTGGGAGATGAAGAGCCCAGACAGGGACAGAATAGGAATTATAATCCTTTTCAGTAACTGATCTTTAGACAATTTTTCTTCAGAGCATCATTTCAAATTGGATTAGTGACCAATAATTCAAACTATAAAAATATAAAGGATGTTTTAATACCTTGTTCAGTATTGTCATTATATGGAGGAGACCCTGTGTTTTGGAGAGTACCACTCTGGCCCTCTTCTATCTATATCTATTCCTATAATGTTATGAGTCAGTGGATCTTAGGAGGCACAGCCCCCTGAAGCTCCTTCTCACCCTTTTAAATGCTGCATTATCATGGAGGTATATTTATCGACGTAGGAGAGAATATTTTTTATTTGGCAGTTTGTTACTTTGATTTAAAACTTATAGTTAAACATCAATATGTGGGTCTCCATTAGCACTCTGCCCCATGCTCTGCAAACATTAACACCAGGCCTTTCCATAGTCATATCATTCTCTCTTGAGTTAAGGGTAATGTTAGTTGGAGGAGGGAACTCTTAGCGATGGGATACCAGTGAGCTCATATTCTCATATTTGGAGATGTCTTATATTCACAGCTAAGAGACAAAATGAAAACAATTAAAGAAGGGGTAAGTGATCTGGGTGTCTATAAAAGGCCATTACATTGAGAGGTAATAGATAATACAGTCTGATGACATAGCCAGGTTTTATGCAACTATGCCTGAGGTAAGATTCTTCATTAGCACACTCTGAGATGGGGACATCTATGTAGGTGATTTATTGAAAGTTTGTGCTCATGAGGGACCTATAGGAAAGTGAAAGAAGCAAAAATAAAAGAGGAGGGGGAGAAAGTAAAGAAAATATGTGTGGATGTGCATGCCTGAGTCTCATCCAATAGGGAGATCTGGGAGCATCACAGAATTGTCCCAGCTTGGGTCCACATGGGTGAATTTTGTACCTCATATTAGTTAATTACTGGCCTTAGGCTTCTTCCTCTCTCCCAAGAGAGGTTGTAACCTCACAGGCATTTCTAGGAAGCTCTTGTCAGTTAAGGATAATTTTCCAGGGAACAGGGTAGCTGAGAGCCCTTCCTTAGCAACCAAACTCAAAGCTGTTGTAGCCTCTACCACAAGGAGAGAAGGACAATAGCCTGAAATTGGCAATGTGGAGCAAGGGGGACACCTACCTTACCTCCATGCTTGGTGCCATGAAGGCTGAAAAAGAGAAAATGATTACCACTTTAGTAAGGGGAAGTGAGGTCATCTGGGGAGAACTGACTTTGGTAAGAGTGCTACTTGCAACAGGGAGGGGAGGGAACATTCAGGGAAAATATGGGTACACTGGAAAATGTTTACTGAAGGACCCCAAGTCCAGAGGCTAATGAGGACATGGAAAAGGAAGTCTGAGTCAAAATAGTACAGATGTATATGGGAGTGAATGTCTGGGTGATGAGGGGATCGAGGAGGTCTCCGGCTCACTATGGTAGCCAAATCTGACTATTCATTACTTAAAATTTATTTTTACAAACAGAGATGAAAAAAGCCAGAAAAATCCCAGAAAAATGGATCAAAGGCTAATACATGAAGCTGAACATAATAATCTACTCAAGATTTTGGAAAAGAACCTGGAAATCCCTCAAGAGTGCACTTATGCTAATCAAAAAGCGATAGACACCGAGGTCAGCTCTTGGAATGAAATACTCCTCTAGGAAATGACTTTACTCATCAGCCATTATTTCTCGGTTATAGACAGTGTTGAATGTAATAACTAAATGCAATCTCTACTAGAATAGAATTCTCTCTGTGTGACCTTCTAGTTACACATAACTCTTGTTAACAATGAACTCTTGAGAGGGTCTGTCTTTTTGTTACTTTTTTTCCATCACAGAAGGGCTTTTTCACAGCCTGAATTCTAAACTTTAATTCCACATGCCTCATTTGAAGATTTGGGTACATGTGGTTCAATACTCTTTAAATAATGTACAATGTACACAGAATTTGTCAAAATCAGAAGCTGTCTATATTATAGTTAAAACATTCTACCAAAAGACATTGAAATTTATAAAAGTGCTATGCCATTTTTTCCTTAAAACTTTTTTTAATGCAAACAATTCATGCTTAAGGTAGATGAATTTGAAAATACAAATACAAATTAGTAACAATAAAAACAATGCCATCAATCAGAAGTAATCACTGCCCTTCTGAATGAACCTTTTATATCTTTTTCATTTATGATCACATATACACACACATGCACACACATACACACACACAGAGTTCTATTGTATACTTTTTTTTTGGAAAACTTTTTAATAACCATGAATTTACATCATCATTTGAATAGCTCCTCAATATTCCATTGCATGGATGACTATACAACTGAAGCATCTTTTGCTTTTGGATACTCAGGGTTTGTTTGTTTTTTTTTCTTTCTTTTATCTCCCCCTCATAAACAGTGTTTATCTTTGTACATATAAATCTCTACACAAGCGGATTTCCCCCTTAGGGAATGGTTGTTTTTTAGGCCATTTGTGAATGATTTACAGAGAGAAGTAAGCACTCCCAGACTATATGGGGTAAGAAGCCCGCTCTGCCTTCCTGAAGAAGTCAGTCTCTCTCTCCCTCTCTCTCTCTCTCAGTCCGTAGGAAGAACTTGTAAGGCTCATATAGAGAACTGACTTCCCCCCAGGCAAAAGCAGGTCGTACACTCACACCTCCTCTGGGGTATTTTATCTACTGTTTTGTCCGTACTAATCACCCCTGAAGTAGGGTCAAACAGTGAGAGACAGTCTGTTCAAAGATTTGGGAATATTTCCTATAGTTACTGTTGCTGCCGTAAAATGTTCTTTTTGCTCATGTACAGTCAATTTCAAGCAGCGGTGTTTCTTTAAAACTACGACAAAGTATGACTGTTACTTCTTTTAAATATTTTTTTCTGATTTAAATTAAACTTAGATAAATTATCAAAATCGCTAATACTCTTATTTCTCTCAGACTTTGCAGATGGTGTTTGATCGAGTAAAATTCACAAGAAAAGGTGCAGAACTGAAGGCTTTGGCAGAAAGGGGTATTGGCTATCATCACAGCTCTTTAAGCTTCAAAGAAAAACAGTTAGTTGAGATTCTTTTTAGGAAAGGATTTATTAGGGTAGGTAAATTTTTTCATTTTAAAAATTGCAGCTGTGTCTATATGAAAGTGAATGTTCACGAAAGGGAAAAATAGTAACTTTTTTTCTCATCTAATTATATCCTTTATTTTTTTACAACACGTGATATCATTGCATATTCTTCCATCTCATCTAATTGAGGGAGGGGGTTTGAAGTTTATCATTTAGTTTATCTCTTTTTCAGGAATTTAACTATTCCCCTAAACAGATAACTTTTTCAAATATTTCTGCAATGAAGTGTAACTATTATGATCTTGGAATAATAATCTCTTGCTTTTTCATTTATAGTATCTAGGGAATGTTGTCAGCTGTTTGTATAATTTTGGTTACAGACATTCTTTCATGGGCTTAGAGGACACTTATAATAGGTTTTGGTCAAATCTTTTTTCAGTGTAATAGCTGAAGTAAGAATAAGAATGTATCACTTCCTTAGGGCTCACTTCATATTTCGGCAGGTTTTAGATGAGTCACTACTAAATGCTCTCTCTCCCATCACTGATGGACAAGAGGAAGATTACTTTAAATAGCTTGAAAACCCAACCCTTACTATGTGTTATTTAGTATGTTACATGAGGATGCATGGGGATAGTCTGGATAAATCTATAGGAAGGATTAACATAATTTCTTAGTTTAAATCTTGAGCAGTATTTAAGAATAGCCTCTGAGTTTTTTTAAATTTTCTGTATCAGATTTTTTGTATGATGTATATTATATTTGTGTATGTGAGAGAAAGAAAGCGAGAGAGAGTGCAAAAGCAGGGGGAAGGAGAGGAGAGAATGAGAGGATATTACTCTATGTAGTATTTTTTTTTAAGACTTTGTTTCAGAGAGAGAAAGAGAGAGCACAGAGGGAGAGGCAGTGGGGGAAGCTGACTTCCTGCTGAGGAGAGAGCCTGACGTGGTGCTCAATCCCAGGACCCTGGGATCAGCACTGAGCCGAAGGCAGCCGCTTAACTGACTAAGCCACCCAGGCACCCCTCTAGTTATTGACTTTTAAAATAAATTAAGTAGCTTGTTATTAGTTAAGAGAAAAGCTAAGCAATGTTGTTAATAATATATTTTGGTTTTTATCCAGGTTAAAAAATTACCTTTTAACTTTCTTCAACATTTTGCCTTCAGCTCAGGTCCTGATCCCAGGATCCTAGAATTGAGCCCTGAGTCCGGCTCCCTGCTTGGCAGGGAGTCTGCTTCTCCCTCTCCTTCTGCCCCTCCTCCCTGCTTGAATTCTCTCTCTCTCTCAAATAAATAAATTTAATCTTTAAACAAAAAGGTCAATAACTAGAGACAAAATTTTCCACATGCTTATATATTGAGGAAAAGAGGCACATGTATTTTGATTGGCATATCTTATGTCTAAAATAGTATATGCTAAGTAGTAGTGCCTTAATTACTATTAGTTTAATGAATGAATAATTAGATCACTCTAGAAAGGCAATATGGAAATAGTGATAGCTTTGTTATAGAAAACACATTTTTAAAAAAGGTATTTACTCTACTTATAATATAAATTTAATGTTCTTTTCCATTTTTGTTTTTATTAAAGAACTTTAGAAAAATAGTTAATAAATCATGTGTTTCATTTTCACAAATGTAGACCTCAGTTATAGAATAATTAGAGAAAATTATTCCATATACTTAAATATTGCCTTTAAGACATGGAATACATGCCAATGTAAAGAGAAAGAGAGGACCGATAGAAATACCCAAAATTATATGAGAAAATGAGCAAAAGTTCGAACATTTAAGAAACTTAAAGTTTGCCCTGCTCCTTTTGGTCAGTTGTCAAGGCAATTGAGGGGGGTGGGGATGAAACTGTTTTTTTGCCCTTATTACAACATATGTTATTTTCATTGAAATAACCTTCACAAATAAGCTGGAGTGGATGAAGTGGGCAGTATCCCAGAAGGGGGTTTGTAAAAGTATTATTACCCTGCCATGAGGAAATTCTCTTTTTTAGTCATTCATTAAGAAATAGTTACTGAACACCTGTCATGTGCCAGGTACTCTTGTCAGTGTGGAGGAACAATAGCAAGTAGACCATCTCTGGCTTTCCCACTGGGGTTCAATTGAATAGCAGAGAGTTTCAGTAAGTACATGGCATTCTACTGAAATACTATTTCATGAAGAATTGTTTTATTCTCTTTCTAGGTGGTGACAGCTACTGGGACACTTGCTTTAGGAATCAACATGCCTTGCAAATCTGTGGTTTTTGCTCAAAACTCAATCTATCTGGATGCTTTAAATTACAGACAGGTATTGCAATATGCATACACTCACTATTGCCTTATGAAAATATGGCCATAAAATGGTAAAAAATGTGAGCTGTTAGTTTAAGAACATATTGCAATTCATGTGCTAGCACACCCTAACATTCATTCATTCATGCCTGACTGTCTGGTTTAGCTGTGGTTTAGTGGTAGGCACATGAGTGTAGAATTAGTGGCCATCATTGACCAGATATGTGACTTTGGGTGAGATAGATCTTAACCGCCTGGCCCTTTTCTTCCTCTCTCCAAAATAAGGGTGATAATTACTACCTCACAGCATTTGCAAGAATTAAATGAAGTTATTTGTAAGAAAGATACATATCAAAGGTGCTAGATAAACATTTACTCGTTCATTTCCTGTGCACGTGTTTTTGCACTCTGGAGTTAATACTTCTCTCTTCTTTGCTCCCAATACACAGCCTATTACCAAGCCCACTTCGTTATTCTCCTACATGTATTTGATTTTTTGCCTTGCAATTTCTGTCTTCATTATCTCTCATCATACATTCTTGGCCTTGTATTATTAAAACAGTTCTCTTGATTTTCAATTCTTACTCTTCTATGTCCCATACACAGTTTAGTTTGTCTTCATATGGCTTCTCTGCTCAAGAATGATTTTTTTTTTTTAAGATTTTATTTATTTGACAGAGAGAGAGATCACAATTAGGCAGAGAGGCAGGCAGAGAGAGGAGGGGGGGGAAGCAGGCTCCCTGCTGAGCAGGGAGCCTGATGCAGGGCTCAATCCCAGGACTCTGAGATCATGACCTGAGCTAAAGGCAGAGGCTTAAACCACTGAGCCACCCAGGCACCCTAATTTTTTTATTATATTTTTATTATGTTCTGTTAGTCACCATACAGTACATCATTAGTTTTTGATGTAGTGTTCCAAGATTCATTGTTTATGCACCACACCCAGTACTCCATGCAATATGTGCCCTCCACAATACCCACCACCAGGCTCACCCAACCCCCCAATCCCCTTCCCTCTAAAACTCTCAGTTTGTTTCTCGGAGTCCATAGTCTCTCATGGTTCATCTCCACCTCTGATTTTGCCTTTCCTTCTCCTAATGTCCTCCATGCTATTCCTTATGTTCCACAAATAAGTGAAACCATATAATAATTGACTTTCTCTGCTTGCCTTATTTCACTTAGAATATTTGATGACTATTTCTGCTAGCAGGATTATTTTTTAAGGTATGGGCCAACATTCAAGTTTTTATCAAAATGCCCTCCTCCTTTTCTCTCTAAACATGTCTTATTCTTGTAGGCTTTGTTCCTATCCAATATAACACCCCTCTTATTTCTCACTACTTTTACTAACCCCTGTCTTTCTGATCTCTCCTCCTGGGGCTGTGTTCTGCATGAGCTCTCCTCTCCTATATCATCTTTGGGAGTGATATAGCGTTTTCCACTATGTGTTATGATGTTTCAGATGATAGACTTGGGAGTCAAAATGCCAGGGTGTGAGTTGGATCTTCCACTTTCTGGGGTTTGACTACAGACAAGTTTCTTCTATCCCTCATGCCCCTATTTCTACTTTGTAAAATGGAGATAATGATTATATTTACCTCATATGGTTGTTGTTGTGAGGTCTATATAAAAACAGTTCAAAGGATTTAGCACTTTCTAAGCACTTAATATATGAGAACTAATACCGCTTCTCTAAAGAGTTTGTTTTCTACAAGTAGAATTTCAGAATTTTATCTTACTCATGTATTCCTCAATTTGTGCACAATTTTTATGGTGACTTGTGATGCAACACACTGGTGTGTAAGAAAGGAACAAGGGAGAGAAAGTGGGAAAGGAGAGAATTGGTGTAATTACTTCAGCTATAAGTGAATTTGAAATTAGGGTCTAGTCTTCTTGTTGTGCTCTGTTCCATCTGTATATCATGATATAAATATATAACATAATTTTTGGCATGAAATAATTACATAATAATGATAAATTTCTCATTCTCAGCTCTGTCTTAGCCATGGTAAATTTCCCAAGTGCTACACAGTTGGATTTTAAGTTCTGTTTATATGATGGTTGGACATATATACAATGTACTTGTTCCAACCCTATGTAAAAGGCTCAATTCTTATACTGTGATGGAGAAAGTCTCTAGGGAAGTTTTACTTTGTGATTCTCGTCTGTTTCCAGATGTCTGGACGTGCTGGAAGACGAGGTCAAGACCTGCTGGGAGATGTATATTTTTTTGATATTCCATTGCCCAAAATAGAAAAACTCATTAAATCCAATGTTCCTGAACTGAGAGGACAGTTCCCTCTTGGCATTACCCTGGTCCTGCGACTCATGCTGCTGGCTTCCAAGGGAGATGACCCAGAGGATGCTAAAGCAAAGGTACTGAGCTTGACATTTCCTGAGGTGAAGTCTTCACGGCTGGCTTGGCTATGGTTAGGTTTGCTCTTTCTTAGAAGTCTGTAGCAATAACTTTTAAGTTTCATGGGTTTTTATGCTTTGCAATGTCTTGCATAGTATAGGGTTGGGGCAGAGTGGGAGAATAATAATTAGTTTTGTTTGTCTCCTCTATTAATCATAGAATTTGTGTTAGTTGGGCATTTGGAATTAAAGATTACTTTTTTCATGTGTGATTGGTATTGTCCTATAGTAGTTAAGGGTGCTGGCTATTGATTATATTTTATTTTATTTTTTAAAGATTTTATTTATTTACTCAGAGAGAAAGAGGCAGAGAGCATGAATGGGAGAAGGGGCAGAGGGAAGGGAGACGGTCTTAAGCAGACTCCCTGATGAGCACAGAGCGTGATGTGGGGCTCGATCTCATGACCCTGAGATCATGACCTGAGCTGAAATCAAGAGTCAGATGTTCAACCCACTGAACCACCTTGGCACCCCTGGCTATAGATTTTAAAATATCTGGGTTAGATTCTATTTTCAAAAGGAACACAATTTCTTGTGATCAATTCATAATAATAGAGTTTATTTTTTGTAAAAAAACACAGTAACCCAAATTCATGAAAGAATATTTAATTAATGCACAAGGTTGAAAGAAAGCAAAATCATACTAGGTCTCATCATCTGAAGACAGTCATGTTATCTTTTGCCATAGGGGTACCTTTGGTTTTCAAACACTGATATATTTGATTAGACATTGATTGATAGGACTATAAACTTTTCCTGAAGCTTTTCCTGAGATAAATATTTTGTGTCTAATCTCACGATGAAAGATTTAAAATTCATAATGAAACAATTTGGTTTTCATCCTTATGAAGATACATTGTTTTTGTATAATGATTAATATGTACAATTAAACTAGATACTGTTTGTTGATGTGAGGAGTCTTTCAGGACTTCCTTGATGAGTTGGCTCTTATGTTGCTGATGTCTTACAGAGCAGGCACATATCATTTTAGACCAAAACTTCCCCATTTCTGCATTCTTAATTTTTGCTTCTGTGTAGGAGAGAAGAATATATCTTTTAGCAAGCTTTCAAAGATTTTTAAAGAAAGTTTATTAGAGTGGTTTATTTTCTTTGCCTTGGCGTGTTTGAGAAAATCTGTCTGTAATCTTCACACATGAAAGGCTCAAATATGGACATAAAATTTTTAGAATATTCCCTTTACTCTTCACATCAAAGTAAGAGAGTTTCATTTCCTCTGGCATATACTGTTATAGTGGAGTAGACTCTTTTAGTATCCCCTAGTAGAGCCATGTAATTCCTATTTTCTTCTAGTTGATTTTTTTTCTGCCTATGTATTTATATGAATTTTTAAAAAAATCCTTATATTTCAAATTCTTTTCCCCAGGATTTTCTGTTTTGAGGGTCATTTTTTAAATTGACCTTTTAGTTATATGCTAAGAATTTTTAATCTTTATGTTTACATAAAGCATGCTCATAGGAAGCTTCAGGTTCAGTTTTTAAAATTGTGATAAAACAAAAATAACATAAAATTTATGTTACATACATTTGCATTGGACAATGCTCAAGTAGTTTTAGAACTAAGAAGAGATATCTTAAATTAGATATTTGCTATTTGCTTCTATTTTAATTTGTTCAGTTTCTTATCAGGAAGGGTTATATTTGTAAATCAGAAATTCTTTTTCTGTACTTCATTGCTATGTTTTTCTTGATTATAAGAGAACCTGTGAAGTTTATCTTTCACATTGCTGAAGCTGCTGTCCAGAGTTTGTTCTGCTCTTTAGTAATACACATGTGGATTTTAAGTCTGCTGCTGAAATTTTAATTTTCCTGAAATTCTTCACTCTTTCTTATATCACTCTTTTACATATTAATAAAGTATTTTTAGTGTCAATTTTTAATTGTCCATTTACATTATGCTGTTTTGCCTTGTCTTGTAGAGGACATATCTTATGGCATCCATTAAGGATGCCAAATAATTTTTCAAAAAACTTTTTTGCTGCATAAAGAAAGCAATTTTTACAGGTCAGCTTTCCCCAAGCCCTTTTTTCTTCTTTCTTTCTTATCTTCCTTCCTTTTTTTTTTTTTTTTTAAGAGTAAGAGTCAGTGTTCTTATGATGGTTCTGCAGAAACTGATTCCTGATCATCTTGTTGAACTAACCTCTTCCTGATTTCCCACACGAGCCTAGTACCTGCTCCATGGATATTTCAGACACATTACAGTCTGAGGACCACGGCTTTGCTGTTTCTTTTGCTTGTAATATCTTCTCTCGGATATGTGCATAGCCTCATTCCTTTACCTCATTCAAGTTTTTTCTCTAATATTACTCTCAGTGAAGCCTACTGTCACTGCTCTTTCTAAATTTGTAAATGTATCTCCTGTCTGTTGCACCATGATCTGTATTCATTTATACATAACATGTATCACTCCTTACATAGCATCAAATATCTATCTATCTATCTATCATCTATCTATCATCTATCTATCATCTATCATGTTTTTATTTATTTTCTCTATATTTTTCACTGGAATATAAGCACTCTGTGGCCAAAGATGCTTGTCTTAGTCCCTGGTACAGACATTTAATAAATACTTTTAGTATATTTTAGTATCTTAGCAGGGTGATCAGTTTTCTTATAAAGAGTTCATCTCTTGTGGGTTTTTCTATTTTCTCACTTGGATATAGATACATTTGTTTAAGTCGGATGGGCTGCCAAAAAATAGGATATATGATTTCACTCTGGCTTCTCTCTGGCCATCTAAATGTTATTCAAATATCCTATTAAATGTGAGGGTAGCTGAATATGGCTCAAACGTTAGTGTTTGGTAGATTTTAAACTTACGTAGCTTTTCTGGACAGAAAGTTCCTTGATCTACTCTTGCCAGTCTCACTGCTGCATTTATCATATAGATGCCACTCATCACTACAAACTATGGTATACATTTCTGTCAGGGGCCTTACTATCTTAGTACGACTTTAGTTATATGTCTAGATCTCTAAGATTACAGTGAATCACCATGAGTTGCTCACTCTCCTACTACTCAGCTGTTTTCTTGCTGTTGCCATCTATGGTTAAATGCAAAGCAACAGAGAGAGAGCAAGTAGGAAAGGGCATTTGGGAAACTCTCAAAAAGACTCATCCTAAAATAAAAGTGATGTGCATTATATCCCCCTTCCTATCTCCCTTCTTTCTCTCATCTGTATCCTCCCAGCTTCCTTTCACATAGTCCACTGGCCTTACAGTGAGGACAGACTCTTCCTAGGCTCTATAAACTCTCAGGCCTAATGGTAGCCAGGCTTAAATTTGGTGATGTCAGGAAATTTTCCTTTTATTGGAACCTCATAGATGTTTTAGTGGGCAGCTCAAAGTTATCTGAACTGCTACCTCAGGGCTGTTTTACACCAGAAACAAAACAATATTTTTAATATTTTTGTTTTAATCAACCTATTCTATTTTTTAAAAGATTTTACTTATTTATTTGACAGAGAGAGAGAGATCACAAGTAGGCAGAAAGACAGGCAGAGGGAGAGGGGGAAGCAGGCTCCCTGCTGAGCAGAGATCGATCCCAGGACCCTGAGATCATGACCTGAGCCAAAGGCAGAGGCTTAACCCACTGAGCCACCCAGGCACCCCTATTCTATTATTTTTGCCACAACACTGAAGTGAATATAATAGGAAATCTCATTTTCCACCAGAATGAGCCAAGAGCTGTAAGCTCGTAAACGGGGTTCACGTTTATTATCAGGTCTTTTGGCAGTATTTCATTTCTGATGATTCTGTTTTATATGTTCTATTTGTTAAAGGAAGGATGTGCCATGTAAGAAGATGATAAAGCAAATAATGTGAAATTTAACTGAATCTTATATATTGCAGGAATCTGTGTGATATAATAGATATGGGTAATATCTATCCTATTGTTATATATTCTTTTATGTGATAGGTGCAGTGACAAGAGGAGACAGAGGTAAGGCTCAGGAGAATAAAGTATAAGCCTCAGAGACAGGAGTTATGGCACACTATGTGGGACTATATATGAAAGATACCAAGCTGGTCAGGAAGCGAGAGATAGGAGCAGCATGAAAATTTAGGTGATTGCCTTTGTAAGTTTCTTTCTGGAAAAGGCAAGATGCAGAATAAGCAGTTTAGGACTGGCTAGTTTGAATAATTCTGCTGGGTTTTGGGCTGAGCAGGTGACCTCTTGTCACCTTGTACCTGCCTCTAGGATGATTTAGGACCCCAAAAGTATTGGCTAGATGTGTGAGAATTAGGCAAGGAAGTAGTTAGGGGTATAAACTTAGGTTTGGTTAGTTTGTATATGATAGGCATGCTTTTAGGCAAGTTGTTATCGTTAGGAGTCAGCTAGCCCAGGAAGGGACAGTCTCTCCCCGACCAGAAAGATTTTTTTGTTTGTTTCTTTTTTCAGAAAGGTTTTTTAAGATGTCAAAACATCATTAGAAAAAATTTTAAATTACAATATATCTGTATCATTATTTACAAATATATTTCATAAAACTAACATGTTGTGAATTAACATATTCTTTTTTAAAGGTGCTGTCAGTGCTAAAGCATTCATTGCTGTCCTTCAAAAAACCCAGAGTCATGGAGATGTTAAAACTTTATTTCTTGTTTTCTTTGCAATTCCTTGTGAAACAGGTATGATTGCTTTTTGCCTTTTTGTGAAATAGGGATGGTGCTATCTTTACTTTTTATCCTGCTGAATTGTGGTCTTTAGAAGATTATATCCAATGACTAATATTTCTTTACTTAATATAATTATCACACTTGGCCCAGGTAATGATTATTAATCTCTCTTATATTGGCATTAAATACTGTTTTAAACCAGCACTTAATGTTAGTTATTAATTAATGGATGTGGTGCGTTGAGTCAAACTAATAAATTGTTTTTGTTCTTTAGGGCTATTTAGATCAAGAAGGTAAACCAATGGGGTTTGCTGGACTTGTATCACATTTGCATTATCATGAGCCTTCTAATCTTGTTTTTGTCAGTTTTCTTGTAAAAGGCCTTTTCCACAATCTCTGTCAGCCAACTAGGAAAGGTAAGCTTGATGTTTGTGTGTATAATCTTGAAATAGTAACAGAGACCATAGTGAAGCTAGCACTTCAGGAAAATTTTTTCTACATAGAAAACACAAGTTAATATTTAGATAATTTAGAGATACAAAATTAGATAAAGTTATATACCTACTAATATAGATCATATGGGAGATAGCCATATTTTGTGACACCTATTTTAAAATGTCTGTTTCTTAGGAACTTTAGTGATTTCTGGACTCCAAGACTCAGAACAAATTAAATAATATGTGATCTTTTAATAAATATTTTTCTTAATTAAAATGTAATATGTGCTCATCATAGAAAAGGGATATAGGCAGGCATTATGTTAAATATAATATTCACAATTAATATTTATGAATATTCTCTTCCAATTATATTCTCATAGAATATAACTGTATATTTAAATAACATGTATTAATTGTACAATCTAGAATCTTATGTTCCTTGAAATATAGTTATGCCAGTATCATATAAATTTTTTGTGAATTCCATTTTTATGTCCACCTAGTATTCCATTTAATACATTTTTTTTTTAAATTAAAAACATTTTATTTCTATAATTAAGGCCTAGACCCTTAAACAGTGTACCTAAAAGACATGTTTTCTTTTTGGTGCTTAAATTTATTACATTTCCTAATGCTTTGTAAATGCAATGCCTTTCACAGCATTGCTTTATTTGTCTTAAATGGATAGCAAAATTTTACTTTGTGCAATAATCCAGTTCATTATGCTCTGAACATGCGTTGTTATGTGAAACAAGTTTATTCAGGGAATTCTGTCCCTGCAAAAGCTCTGTAAGAGAAGAAATAATTTCCTGCAACAGGAAGTACAGTTGTGTTCATTGCTGTATGGGTATGGGTGGGGTGGGAGGGTGTATGCTATTATAATCATGGAGATAGAAAATTTGATAACTTTATGAGGCATATGATATGGCTATCACTCTTTTGTAAGTAAGGAAACGGATAAAGAGAAGTTAAATAAATTACCATGGTCACACAATTTTAGATAAGTGCCAGAGCCAAGATTCAAATATAAGTAGTCTGACTCTAGACCCCAACTTATTAAAGGTAGAACCTTTTTAATCACTGCAGTATAATGCTCATGTGTTATGAAGGATAGAAAGTAAGTCAAGTTGATTGTACCTTAATATGAGTGGCAATAAGGTAAAGAAGGAAGATAAGGCTGGGAGGTTATTTGTAAGCTGAATTTTGGAAAGCCTTAAATGCTAAGCTAAGGAGATTGGATTTTGTTTATGAGGCATTGACATGCAAACAGGGATTTTTGAATGGGTGAGAGACAGGATCATAAAATGCTTTAGGAAAATTGATCATGGCCTGAAGTTAAGGGAGGGGGATGGGTAGAATCCAGGTAAGGAGATGAGGCAATTTGTGGTTGGAATGATTTTGGTACAAACTAGTGTGGGGGTAGCAAGAATGAAAAAGAAGGCACAGATGTAAACTGTCAGCAGATATAGTCATTCCTTGGTTGCTATATTTGTTACATTATTTTCAGTTTTCATGAAATGAAATGCAGTATAATATCTAATTTAAATGTTAAAAATGGGATTGGCACTTTTTTTTTTTTTACCTTTATAACAAGACGCTTTGTATTGTATAGATTCAAAATATTTTTCTCAAGATGTTATGGAAAAGCTAGTGTTAGTATTGGCAAATCTGTTTGGAAGAAGACTTCTTCCAGCAAAGTTCCAGGATACTACTGTGAAGTTTTATCAATCAAAGGTAAAATTTATGCTTCTGGTAACATTAAATAATTAATGTAATTAAGTAGTTCCTACCATAAATGATTCAGCAGCAGTAGGATTTTATCAATATAAGGTTCATTTGTTTTATAGAATAATAGTTTGTTCTTTCTGTAATCGCTGTTATATTTAACCTCTAATTCATAAGCCTCTCCATATCAATATATCAAAAGACTAAATTTCTTGAGAAAAAATAAGGTAAAAAATTTTGCCCGTGTTTTCCATTTGATTGTATGACTCTGTCAAATTATAGCATTCAGTGGCTAAAGAAATAAATGTAGATAATTACACAGTAAATGAACAAATTGTTCCTATCATTGAATCTGTAGTTCCCTTAGAGTCTTTTTACCTTGGGAGGTAGGGCTGCAAGCAAGAAGTGTATGTTGTGAACTCTAATGTTCTCAATGAAAAAACATTAGAATAGTCCTTAAAGAAATAATTCCTTGACTCATATAGAATAAAAGCAGGAAAACTCTTTTCCAATTTTATTTGCAACATATTCTTTGATCAGGATTTGCTATTATTAAATCAACATCAAATACTGTTACTAATATACCCCACTGGAATCTGAGAAAGTGGGATAGGTGGGTTATACTAAATAACCTTAGTAAAAGGTGACAAGGAACAAAAAGAGATGAGTTAATCTATATTGTCTAACTCCACAATGTCAAATTACAAATCTTAGCCCTCACAGAATGTTCTCTTGACCAGTGAACATAACTTTAGTCATTGACCTATCATCTTCACATTTTTTTATCACATGTACACTCTTGAAGTATTATTTGTTTTGTTTAAACAATTTATATTTAACTTAAGAATTCAGTATCTAAATTCTCACAAAGAAAGACATTATAAAGATATACACTAAAGGAAGGTTTTGCATGGAGACCTCCTGTCTTTCTCACTGTCTGCCAGTCTCTTTCTTTTTCTCTTTCTCTTTTTTAAAGGTTATTGGAAATTTGTGCACTTTCAGGTAGGATATAGTAGATGGTTATCACTTGTGTTGCAACAGAGAGCTGTGGAAACAATGAGGATTTGACTGTCTAAAATTGTAAAATGACAAAAACTTACTAATGATGTAATGGGAATCTTTAATCATGGCTTTCTACCAAAGAATTTGTTGATTCTGAACATGGTATAAAAATATTACTTAGCATATACAGAGAGCTGCTTCTGAGATTAAAACAATTATTAAAGCTTTTAGTGACCACATGAGGCTAGAGTGACAGAAACGTGGGAGACATAGTGTTTCTATGAGTTTATTGAGAATGTTTACTGAGTACCAGGTCTGCATGAAATGCTGGATTACTACACCAAATGTTTGCAATCTTGTGGCATTTATTAAGTAAAAACCCACTATGCACTTATTCATAGGCTTGTATGCCCCTCAAGACATTTTTGAAGGCTTTTAGAACTGGAAGATGTGGAAGGTTAGGAAGCTCTGTAGGAAAGAGGTAGATCTTTGGTAGTCTTTTAGGACTGAGAAAACAAGTCCCACCAGCCTCATAATCAAAGTCCCAAGAGAATCATGACTCAAGAACAGAGTTAAGTCAGGTATAGATGGAAACTTAATAAAACTGGAAAACTATACCAGCAATACCAGCAATACCACTTTAATCTCTATTTGGACTGAAGTGTTCACATCTTCAATCATATAACCAGGCACAAAAATGGGAAAACTCACTCTGGTGGAAGATAATATCATTTGAAGCCTATCAGGTCCTTTTGTAAACAATTTATGGTGGAAAAAAAATCCCAGAACTAAAAAAGTGAATAAGCAAGAATATATGACCAATTGGCAGAAAGAAATGCAGGCAATAGTAGTAGACACACGGATGATTCAGATATTAGAGTTAAGAGACAAAAAATTTAAGTATGATTAATATGTTCAAGAAAATAGGAAAAATGATAGATAAATAGGAGAACTGTTAGAAAATAGGAGATAGTGATAGATAGATAGAAAAAATTCATGGAAGGTTAGAGAATTTCACCCAATAATTAGAATTTTACCACATAATTAAATGGAAATGTCAGAATTGAAAAATATAATATCTGATCAGAATATACCTATCAGAAGTCAGAATCAATGAGCTGACAGCTCAACAGAAAGTACCCAAACTGTACCACAGAGAGAAAAAAATTGAAGGCAGATAGCATAAGAGAAATATGGATTACAGTCAAAAGGTTTAATGTTATGTATTAAGAAAAGAAGGGAAGAAAATGGCAGAAGAGTATTCACAACTCTTCTAGTTGGGAATTTTCTAAAGCTGATAAAAGGCAACACTCCATAGTTCCAAAAGCTTATTAGTCAACTTAAAGAAGGATAAATATAAATGTTAAACTAAAACTACTGAAAGTCAAAAACAAAGAGAAAATTATAAACCAGCTAGAGCTGAAACAGGCATTTCCTTGAAAAAAGCAATGATATTGATAGCTGACTTTTTAACCAAAATAATTGAAGCTAGAAGAAAATGTTCAAAAATTTCCTCCTACTCTATTTTCATACATAAATATGCACATATATTTTGCATGTTTTAAACATAATTTAAAATAGGCTAAATATATTGTAATTGATTTAATAATACATCAGGAAGGTATGCATAAATCTACTTTACTTTTTTAACTTTATTAGTACTGAGGTATAACTGATATATAAGGAATTGCACACATTTAATATTTATGTCTTAATGAGTTTGGACATGTGCATATATCCATGATATCATCACTACAACCCAGGTATGACATATATTCATCATATCCCATATTCCTTGTGTGTACGGTGGCTTTCTTTCTTTTTTTTTTTTTTTGGTAGGAGCACTTAACATGAGATTTATCCTCTTCATGTATTTTAAACTTAACAATATTGTATTGTTAACTATAGGTACTCTGTTGTACAGTAGATCTCTAGAATTTATTTATCTTGCATAACAGAAACTTTATATCCAATGAAAAACAATTCCACCTTTCTTCCTCCACCCAGGCCCTGGGAGTCACCATTCTAGTCTCTGCATCTATGAGTTTAACCATTTATGATATAAGTGGAATATAAGTAGAATTTATAAGATATAAATTCCGTTACATGAAATCATGAATTACTTGTCCTTCTGTGACTGGCTTATTTTACTTAGCATAATATCCTCTAGGTTCATCCATGTTTTTGCTAATGGAAAGATTTCCTTCCTTTTAAATGTAGTATAATATTCTGTTGTTTGTATATACCACATTACCGTATCCATTCATCTCTTGATGGACATTTGGGTTGTTTCGATATCTAGCTTATTGTGAATAGTTTTGAAGTGAACAAGGGAGTACAGATATCTCTTCAAGATCCTTATTTCAATTCTTTTGATATATACATGACAATGGGATTGCTGGATCATATGGTAGTTCTATTTTTAATTTTTTGAGGAAAACTCTAAATGTTCTCCATAGTGGCTGCATCAGTGTACATTTTTACCAAGAGTGTACAGGGATTCTAATTTTTCTATATTCTCCTCAACACTTACCTTTTTGATTTTTTGATAATATCCATACTAACAGGTAGGAGACAATATCTAATGTGGGCTTCATCTGCATTTCCCTAATGATTAGTGCAGTTGAGCAACTTTTAATACACGTAGTGGTCATTTGCATGACTTCTTTGGAAAAATGTCTAATCAAGTCCTTTGCCCATTTTTTTTTTTGGCTTTTTTTGCTATAGAGTTGTAGAAGATTTATATATATATTTGGATATTATCCCCTTACCAGGTAGTTGACTTAGAAATATTTTCTCCCATTCTGGAAATGCCTTTTCACTTTATTATTTCCTTTGCTATGCATAATGTTTTAGTTCGATTTAGTCCTACTTATTTATTTTCATTTTTGTTGCCTGTGCTTCTGGAGTCATATAAAAAAAATTCTTTTCCTTAGTCCTACTTATTTATTTTCATTTTTGTTGCCTGTGCTTCTAGTGTCATATAAAAAATCATTTCTAAGATCAATGTCCTTATATTTTCTTCTATGAATTTTATAGTTTCAGGTCTTACATTTAATTCTTTAATGCATTTTAGTTTGTTTTTATGTACAGTGTATGGTAAGGGTCAATTTCATTCTTTTACATGTGTTTATCAAATTTTGCCAGCACCATTTGTTGAAGAGATTATCCTTTTCCCATTGTATGTTCTTGACACTCTTGTCAAAGATCTTTTGACCATATATACTTGGATTTATTTCTGGACTCTATTTTGTTCCATTAGTCTATATGTCTTTCACGATACTAATACAATACTGTTTTAATTACTGTACCCTTATAATGTGTTCTAAAATTACAAAATGTGATGCCTCTGACTTTATTCCCCCCCCAAGATTATTTTGATGATTCACGGTATTTTGTGTTTCCATATGAATTCTGGGATTGATTTTTGTTTCTGTAAAAAATGGCATGAGATTTTGATAGGAATTGCAATGAACCTATAGATCACTTTGGATATTTTTGATATCTTATTAGTAATTATTATTTTAATCTATGAACATGGCATTCCTTTGCGTTATTTGTGTCTGTTGTAATTTTGTTCATGAATGTTTTTTCTTTTTTTAACTTTAACCTGGACTATCACTTTATTTATTTATTTATTTTGGATGTTTATTTAAAATTTTATTTCTTTTCCTTTTTAAGGTTATGCTAGTCACCATACAGTACATCATTAGTTTTTGATGTAGTGTTCTTTGATTCATTGTTTGCATATAATACCCAGCACTCCATGTAATACATGCCCTCCTTAATACTCATCACTGGGCTCACCCATCCCCCACCCTCCCCAAAACTCTCAGTTTGATTCCTGGAGTCCATAGTCTGTCATGGTTCCTCTCTCCCTCTCATTTCCCACCCTTCATTTTCCCCTTCCTTCTCCTATTGTCCTCTATGCTATGAGTGTTTTATACTTTTTAGTGAAGAGATCTTTCACCTCCTTGGTTAAGTTTATACCTAAATATTTTATTCTTTTTGAATGCTATCACAAATGAGATTGTCCTAATTTTCTTTTCAGATACTTAATGTATAGAAATACATTTTTTTTGAAACACAGCTATTTATGTTGATCTTCTATCCTCCAACTTTGCTGTTACCATTTGTTAGTTCTAATAGTTTCTTGTATATGTGTTAAAAGAAATATCATATATTTTAGGCAGACAAAAAATCTAAACTTGGGAGACTTGAAGATGTAACAGGTCATGAAGTATACTAGAAAGGATAATGTGTGGGTAGATATAAATAAATATCTACTGTATCTAAAAATAATTATAAAATCTATTATATATATATAAACTAAAATGCATGATAATCATAACATAAGTGTTGGGAAAGGTAAATATATTTGAATATTTTAAGGTTCTTACACTATTAAGAGTTGTGAAAATTAAAAATGTATTTTGTATTCTCTGGGATAAAGACTAGCAAAATAGTGCACAAGTGTTAATAGAAGAAAACCTGATTTAAAAAAAGGCAAGAACAGAGAAAAATAATATATAATATATGGTCTAGATAGAAACTAAATATTAAAGTTGTATATACAAACTCAACTGTATAAGTAACTGCATTGGCTATATATGTACTAAATACTTCAGGTAAAATACTAACATTTTTAGATATTATTAAGAAAAAACCCACAATTATATGCTGTTTATACAAATCACATTTTAGCTATATGGTCCCAGAAAGGTTGAAGGTAAAATGATAGAAGAATAGATATGCCAAGTAAATACTTACCAGAAGAATCCGAAATTCCTGAGTTGCCTGAAAATTAGATAGATGCATTTCTAAATACATAGGTCAACAAAAGAAATAGCAAGAGAGTTTAACACGGTTCTGGGACTGAGGGTGTGGGTGGTATGACAGAGCCCTAATTAGTTGCTTATAAGCCTTGTAACACTGATTTTAAAAAAAATTTGTACTTGTAGTGCTTACTGTGATAAAATACCTTTTGAATATAAATAAAATTCTTAATGAGACTTAATGAAGTCTCAAAAGTTCATTTTCACTTTTGTTTCCTTTGCCTTTGGAGAATGTCTTAAAAGAAGTTGCTGTGGTTGATGTTGAAGAGGTTACTGCCTATGTTCTCCTCTAGGATTTTGATAGATTCCTGCCTCACATTGAGGTCTTTTATCCATTCTGAGTTTATCTTTGTGTATGGTGTGAGAGAATGGTCGAGTTTCATTCTTCTATACATAGCTGTCCAATTTTCCCAGCACCATTTATTGAAGAGTCTTTTTTCCACTGGATATTTTTTCCTGCTTTGTCAAAGATTAATTGACCACAGAGTTGCGGGTCCATATCTGGACTCTCTCTACTCTGTTCCACTGGTCTATGTGTCTGTATTTGTGCCAGTACCATGCTGTCTTGGTAATCACAGCTTTGTGGTAAAGCTTGAAATCAGGCAACGTATGTCGTCAGCTTTGTTTTTATTTTTCAACATTTCCTTAGCAATTCAGGGTCTCTTCCGGTTCCATACAAATTTTAGGATTGTTTGTTCCAGCACTCTGAAAAATGCCAGTGGAATTTTGATCAGGATGGCATTGAAAGTATACATTGCTCTAGACAGCACAGACATTTTAACAGTGTTTATTCTTTTGATCCATGAACATGGAATGTTTTTCCATCTTCTTGTGTCTTCAATTTCTTTCATGAATGTTCTGTAGTTCCTCAAGTACAGATCCTTTACCTCTTTGGTTAGGTTTATTCCCAGGTATCTTATGCTTCTTGGTGCTAGAGTAAATGGAATCGATTCTCTAATTTCCCTTTCTATATTTTCATTGTTAGAATAATTACACTGATACATATACATTGATACAAATACATCGTTAGAATGTATAAGAAAGCAACTGATTTCTGTGCATTGATTTTGTATCCTGCCACATTACTGAATTGCTGTATGAGTTCTAGTAGCTGGGGGGTGGAGACTTTGGGCTTTCTATATAAAGTATCATGTCATCCGTGAATAGAGAGAGTTTGACTTCTTTGCCAATTTGAATACCTTTTATTTCTTTTTGTTTTCTGATTGCTGTTGCTAGGACTTCTAGTACTATGTTGAACAACAGTGGTGAGAGTGGGCATCCTTGTCATGTTCCTGATCTCAAAGGGAAGGCTGTCAGCTTTTCCTTATTGAGAATGATATTCGCTGTGGGTTTTTCATAGGTTTTATGAAGTTGAGGAATGTTCCCTCTGTCCCTATGTTTTGAAGAGTTTTAATCAGGAATGGATGCTGTATTTTGTCAAATGCTTTTTCTGCATCAATTGAGAGGACCATGTGGTTCTTATCTCTTCTCTTATTGATTTGTTCTATCACATTGATTTGCGAATGTTGAACCACCTTTGCATGCCATGGATAAATCCCACCTGGTCTTGATGGATAATCTTTTTAATGTACTGTTGGACCATATTGGTTAGATCTTGCTGAGAATCTTGGCATCCATATTCATCAGGAATATTGGTCAGAAATTCTCCTTTTTGGTGGGGTCTTTGCCTGGTTTGGGGATTAAGGTAATGCTGGATTCATAGAAAGAGTCTGGAAGTTTTCGTTCTATTTTTTGAAACAGCTTCAGGAGAATAGGTATTATCTGTTTTTTGGATGTTTGGTAGAATTCTCCACAGAATCCATCAGGTCCTGGACTCTTGTTTGTTGGGAGGTTTTTGATCACTGCTTCAATCTCGTTACTAGATATTGGTCTATTTAGGCTGTGAATTTCTTCCTGATTCAGTTTTAGAAATTTATAGGTTTCCAGGAATGCATCCATTTCATCTAGATTGCTTAACTTACTGACATATAAATGTTGATAATAATTTCTGATGATTGTTTCTATTATCTTGGTGTTAGTCGTGATCTCTGCCCCTTTCATTCATAATTTATTAATTTGGATTCTCTCTCTTTTCTTTTGGATTAGTTTGGCCAGTGGTTTATTGTTCTTTTTTCTTTCTTTTTTTTAAAGATTTTATTTATTTACTTGGCAAATATTACAAGTAGGCAGAGAGGCAGAGAGAGAGGGAAGCAGGCTCGCAGCTGAGCAGAGAGCCTGATGTGGGGCTCGATCCCACGACCCTGAGATCATGACCTGAGCCCAAGGCAGAGGCTTAACCCACTGAGCCACCCAGACTCCCCTGGTTTATTGTTCTTATTGATTCTTCTAAAGAACCAGCTTCTAGTTTCATTGATGTGTTCTGCTGTATCTCTAGTTTCTAACTCATTGATCTCTGCTCTAATCTTGATTATTTCCCTTCTTGGGTAAGGGGTTGGCTGAATTTGGGGTTGATTTTCCAGTTCTTTAGGTGTAAAGAGTGTTGGTATATTCAGGATTTTTCAGTTTTTTTGAGTGAGGCTTGGATGGCTATATATTCTCCCAGCCCAGGACCTCCTTTGCCATATCTCATAGGTTTTGGACTGATGTGTCTTCATTCTCATTGGTTTCCATGAATTGTTTAAGTTCTTCTTTGATTTCCTGGTTGATCGAAACATTCTTGAGCAGGATGGTCTTTAGCTTCCAGGTGTTTGAATTCCTCCCCAAATTTTTCTTGTGGTTGAGGTTCAGTTCCAAAGCATTGTGAGAATAAGCAGGGAATAATCTCAATCTTTTGGTACTGGTTGAACCCTGATTTGTGACCCAGTATGTGGTCTATCCTGGAGAAAATTCCATGTGTGCTCGAGAAGGATGAGTATTCTGTTGTTTTAGGGTGGAGAGTTCTGTATATATCTATGAGGTCCATCTGGTCCAATGTTTCATTCAAAGCTCTTGTTTCTTTATTGATTTTCTGCTTGGATGATATATTACTGAGAGTGGCATGGTAAGATCCCCTACAATTAATGTAGTCATATCAGTATGATTCTTTATTTTGGTTAACAGTTGACTTATGTAGTTGACTGCTCCCATATTGGGGGCATAAATATTTATTAACTGTTAGATCTTCTTGATGTATAGACCCTTTAATAATGATGCAGTGTCCTTCTGTATCTCTGACTACTATCTTTAGATTAAAATCTAATTTATCTGATAAGAGAATCACTACCCCAGCTTTCTTTTGAGGCCCGTTTGGCATTTAAGATCATTCTCCATCCCTTCACTTTTAGTCTGGATGTATCTTTAGGTTCCAAATGTGTCTCTTGTAGACAGCATATGGATGGGTCCTGTCCTTTTATCCAGTCTGCAACCCGGGGCCATTTTTTGGGAGCATTTAGGTCGTTTATGATGAGAGTGATTATTGAAAGATAAGTTTTTATTGACATAATGTTGCCTGTGAAGTCCTTGTTTCTGTAGATTGTCTCTATAAATTTCTGTTCTATGTCACTCTTGGGTTCTTTTTTCTTTTATAGAATTCCCCTCAATATTTCTTGTAGTGCCACCTACTCTTTTAAACCTTGCCGGTCCTATCTCTTCTACCATTTTGAATGTCAGCCTTGCTGGATAGAGTATTCTTGGTTGCATGTTCTTCTTATTTAGTATCCTGAATATGTCTTGCCAGCCCTTTCTGGCTTGCCAGGTTTCTGTGGACAGGTCTGATGTTATTCTGATGGTCTTTCCTCTGTACATAAGGCATATCTTCCCCCTAGCTGCCCTTAAGAACTTCTGTCTGAAATTATGATTCGTGAATTTCACAATTAAGTATCTGAAAAGCTTCTGCACAGCAAAGGAAATAGTCAATAAAGCAAAGTGGCAACTCACGGAATGGGAGAAGATATTCACAAATGACACTACAGACAAAGGGCTGATATCCAAGATCTATAAAGAACTCCTCAACTGAATGCTCAAAAAACAGATAATCACATCAAAAAATGGGCAGAAGGCATGAACAGACATTTCTCCAAAGAAGATATACAAATATTTAACAGACAAATGAGAAAATGTTTATTATCATTAGCCATCAGGGAGATTCAAACAAAACCCCATTGAGACCAGTTAGAATGGCCAAAATTAACAAGGCAAGAAACAAGTGTTGGAGAGGATGTGAAGAAAGGGAACCCTCTTACACTATTGGTGGGGATGCAAGTTGGTACAGCCACTTTGGAAAACAGTGCAGAGATTCCTCAAAAAATTAAAAATATAGCTACCCTATGACCCTGCTATTGCACTACTGGGTATTTACCCCAAAGATACAAATGCAGTGAAAAGAAGGGCCAGATATACCCCAGTGTTCATAGCAGCAATGGCCACAGTTGCCAAACTGTGGAAAGAGCCAAGATGCCCTTCAAGAGATGAATGGATAAAGAAGATATAGTCTATATATACAATGGAATATTATGCCTCCATCAGAAAGGATGAATACCCAACTTTTATATCAACATGGATGGGACTGGAAGAAATTATGCTGAGTGAAATAAGTCAAGCAGAGAGAGTCAATTATCATATGGTTTCACTTATTTGTGGAGCATAAGGAATAACATGGAGGACATGGGGAGATGGAGAGGAGAAGTGAGTTGGAGGAAATTGGAGGGGGAGACAAACCATGAGAGACTGTGGACTCTGAGAAACAAACTGAGGGTTTTGGAGGGGAGGGGGTTGGGAGGTTGAGTGAGTTTGGTGGTGGGTATTATGGATGGCATGTATTGCATGGAGCACTGGGTGTGGTTCATAAACAATGAATCTTGGAACACTGAAAAAATAAAGTAAAAAATTAAGAAAATACATTGGACAAAATATAAATAGGATGAAAATAAAATGAAATCATTAAATATTTTAATTAAACAATAATAAATATACAAATAAAAGATGTAACTCATACAATGTTTAGAGCAAAATTTATAGGCTTATAATTATATCTTAGAAAAGATTAAAGGCTGAAAAAATCAATGATTTAATTTTTCAGCTTAAGCTCAGAAAATAAAACAAATAGAAAATCTAATTAAAGGTAAATTTTACAAATATTGGGACAGAAAATGGGATATTACTACAGATCTTACTTTGGACATTGAGAAGAATAAAAGAGGGTATTACAAGTAATTTATGCCATTACATTTTCTTATTTGGACAAAATGGGCATATTCCTAGAAAATGCAACCTTCCAAAACTAACCAAGGAAGATATAAAAAGTCCTGTGTCTGGTATTTATTAAAGAAATGTGGTCAGTGTTGTATGGAAGTATTGAATCACTATACTGTACACTTGGAATTAATATTACACTGGATGTTAACCATACTGGAATTTAAATAAAAAATTTTAAAAAAGGAAAAAGATGTTGTTGATTAAGTAGTGTGAAAGCAAAATTTTAAGTGAGTGTACTAGTTTTTATAAATGCAGATAGAAACAAAAAATGAATTTTATTTCAATTTCACAGATGAAAGAATGTAACAATTATATTATTGAATAAATAGGTGACTACAGAATTATATTGCAGTGTTCTTTGCCATTCTTCCAAAGTTTTAGTTTTCAAGGAAGGTATATAGATCTCTCTAAAAAACCTATTTGGCTTTCCATTGTTCTTAATGATCTCCCTGATGATTTAGGTGTTCCTTGATGATCTCCCTGAGGATTTTAATGATGCTTTACATGAGTATAACATGGATGTTACAAAAGCCTTTGCCTCCTTCCTACTAAATGTTTCCAAATTGGCTGATATGAAACAGGAATATCAACTCCCATTGTCAAAAATAAGTAAGTATATCTTAGTTCCACTGTGGAACAATTTAAAGAAAAAATAAAAGAATATTTTTTCCAGAGGAAGAGAAGAGCCTGGGAAGGATCAGTATGCCTTAAAAAAATCTGCTTTCCAAAGAAGGAAACTCTTGATTTTTAGAAGCCAAAAGGGCAATGGAGAATAAAAATAAATAGAGTCATTTATAAACCATCTTGATTAAAGATTGCTTTTGGGGCAAGCCTGGAAAAGTGCAGTAAGGACATTTATGAAATGAAGAGAAATGAGAGACCATTCTATCACTCATTTTATTGAGGAAATATGTATAGACTTAGAAGATTAACTGGACCCAAACACTGGTTCTGCTATTCTTAAAAGGGAGACCTTGGGCAAGATTCCATATTATTTCAATAATCCATATTCATGCCTCAATTTTCTGAAAAGTTATATAAAAAAGAGAATAGCATTACAAACCTAGTTTGGGTGAGCTTTAAATAATTCAGTTAATATATGTGAATATCTTAGAACAGTATCTAGCACATAGTAAACACATTAATCTTTGCTCTTATTTTTCATAAGCCATTGGATAGAAATTGAGGGGAAAATAAACAGGAAAAGCTGACTGGGATAAAAGGAAAGGGTTGAGTCATGGGTAGCAATTTCCTAATTTTATTATACCCTAACATCTTCAGTTGGAAAAAGGAAGCAGAGCCTATTACTTCCTGGGCCTATTAAAGTGAGAAGCAGCATGAACAAAAGCAAACAGTAATAGTGGATCATTGTGAGCATCCCAAAGGAGGCAAAATAGGAGTGCCTTCATTACAAATTAGAGTCACCTTTGAATGCACAATCTGGTGCTTTTTGAGAGCAGGAATAGAGGGGATGCCTGGGTGGCTCAGTTTGTTAAACATCTGCCTTTTGCTCAGATTATGATCCCAGAGTTCAGGGATGGAGTCCCATGTTGGGCTCCCTCCTTAGTGTGGAGCCTGCTTCTCCCTCTGCCCCTCCTCCTGCTTGTGCGCATGCGCTCTTTCTCTGTCAAATACATAAATAAAATCTTTTAAAAAAAGAATGGGAATGGAAAAAATATTTCTTCTTATATGCCATTTCCAAACCCTTTGACAGTGGCCTCTTGGGATAATCTTGCTGGAATGATTGTGAGGCCAGATCTAAGTTTGGTGGGAAAAAGCTTCGAGGTAATAACAATAATTCTGTGTTAAAAGAGCATGCAATTTAAAGGTGGTCTTTTATTACCTGTTGATCAAGGAACTAAAACATAATACCAAATTTCATAATATTGATAACATTAACAGCTAACATTTATTGAATGTATGCTGTGCCAAGATGTGCAACTCACTTAAAAAAATATTTTATTTATTTTTCAGAGAGCGAGAGAGAGCACAAGCAGGGGGAGCTGGAGGCAGAGGGAGAAGCAGGCTCCCCACTAGGCCAGGAGTCCAATGTGGGACTTGATCCCAGGTCTCTGGGATCATGACCGGAGCCAAAGGCAGAGGTTTAACTGACTGAGCCACCCAGGTGCCCCATGCTACTCATGCTATGTGATATACTCATCCAGTCTGTCATAGGTCCTGGAAAGTTGAATTACTCCATTGTAGCATGGTCTAGAGAATGTGCATAAAGTGTAACAATTTGGCCAATATTTTAAAAGCTAAACTATTCCAACTTATTGTGGCCAGATTTCACAGGGAAAGAATGTGAGGACTCTGAACTTGTGTCTCACTTGATGAACTGCAAAGAAGGAAGAGTAGCTATTTCTCCATTTGTTTGTCTTTCTGGGAACTCTGATGGTGATTTGCTTCAACCAAATACTCCAAACCATGTAAGTGGAAATGGGGTTTATACATTAAAGATCTTTAAGAAAGAATTGAATGCATACTTCTATGCTGTTTAGAAAGAGTTCAAATTTCCCAAATTGAAAAAAAAAATCCAGGTGTATGAACAGAAATATCCAGGAAATGGTACTCTTGAGGCCAATATGATTTCAGTTTTTCAGTGTTGACATGAAGGACCCTGCTCCATTATATAGAATTCCCAAGTATCACCACTTTTCTTCTGTCTTTGTAGGCTGATGCAAGTTTGCTGTGAAAAGAGCACATAAAACTATCTTGAGGCCTTCCTGGTTTTGCTATAGATGTTGTAAATTCCATATGTATTCTGGATCACTGATGTCCAAAATGGTGTACAAAGAACTAGACACATTGGGAATATGTTGGATAATTCACTGAATGTTGGAATAAACTTACAGAAATTTAATTTATATTTTAACACAAAGTTTGAGAAAGAAAATGTTTTGTTATATTTGATGTTATGGTTTGACACTAGGGTTTCAACTCTATTCTAGCCCAAAATCCTAGACAGTCCTCTATTATGTAAAATATTTTAGTCCAGTATCACTTAGAAGAATTTTGAAAAACTAAATAGACCTTTGTGCATTTTTTTAAAAAATTTATTTATTTAACAGACAGAGATCACAAGTAGGCAGAGAGGCAGGCAGAGAGAGGAAGGGAAGCAGGCTCTCTGCTGAGCAGAGAGCTGGATGCAGGGCTCGATCCCAGGACCCTGGGATCATGACCTGAGCTGAATGCAGAGGCTTCAACCCACTGAGCCACCCAGGTGCCCCCGCTTTGTGCATTTTAAATGGACACTTACATTTTTATCACAAATTCTAATAACTTCTGATGATATAATTTCCAGCTTCAGATAAACTTTGATATGTTAAAATAAAGCCACCATATCATTTTTAATGTATAAAATGGAATCTGAATGCTGAGGCATTTGAATACTCATAATTATGAAGTTAAAAACAGTCAAGAATAAAATTTCTAATGATTTAAAATTTGGTAAAGTTCTTTTCTCTTGTATTTAGATTATACATTCCGCCACATAATTTTACCTTAATGTAATATATTTTTAAACATTAAGCTACCCTGTCTATCACATTTCTTAGCTTAAATAGTATGCAATTTCAGTTTAAACAAGAATGCAATTTCAATAGTATACAACAGGTTATTTCCTGTTAATTGCAGAAACTTAAATATAATACAAATTTTGAGAAGTAATTACCAAAAATAAAATTAACGTTATATTAGAAATGTATTAATGGAATGGATGAAACTATTTCTTTTTAAATTAGTACAATAACTAAGAATGAATATTTACTTATTTTTAGAATGAGACAGTTCCAGCTTCAAATTTTAATTTGAATGTTGAGAAGCCTTATTCAAATAGAGAAGTAGCTCAGAATGGAACAACTTTTATGACAGTGATACGTAATTCTTCTAATTCTTTCTGAGTGTTTGCCCCAAATCACTTTCCAGTCTATTATCACAAACATATTTTTAATGATCTCTTAATTAACAACTTAATTAGATCCACTGTAATTTTGTTGAATTCAAGTAATTGGAAACAACCTAATTTAAAAGAAAAAAAGTTATTTTTTTGCTTAGTCCTTAAGTCACCCATTTTCTTAATAGGAAAGCAATATGGCTCTTTGTTGCTACTCTGTACATTTTTAAACCCCAAGTAAGTTTGAGGAAGCTTTTTGTTTTATAAGATGAGAAAAAAGCATTCATGAAAAAAGAGATGAGAAAGGACATTTTTTAAAAATTGATAATGTACATGGTTTAAAAATTACTTAGAGACCGCTCCTCCAGGTCTTTACTCTCATGTGAGTTGTATCTTAACAGAATGTGGGAGAGTGTGGAATTCTGGCATAGAAATAATAGAGGACTGAAATTAGCTTATAAGATCAATAATTTTATGAAGCTTGGGGCGCCTGGGTGGCTCGGTGGGTTAAAGCCTCTGCCTTAGGCTCAGGTCATGATCCCAGGGTTCTGGGATTGAGCCCTGCATCGGGCTCTCTGCTCAGTGGGGAGCCTGCTTCCTTCTCTCTCTCTGCCTGCCTCTCTGCCTACTTGTGATCTCTGTCTGTCAAATAAATAAAATCTTTAAAAAAAATTTATGAAGCTTTTTTCCTGTATTTTATTTCTATAATTATAATTAATTCCTTATGTAAGAAGTTTGTAGCTAATCACGTTGAAAAAAAGACATTAATTATTAAGTATTATAATTTACCTTTTTTTTCTATTTCACAATTAATTCAACTTATGGTTAGTAGGTACCATTAACTTTTGTTTCCCTTCCATGTGCACATTTTTCCGTAAAGTTTTTGAGGAACACTAATACAGTTATAATAGGATATAGTGTCTGTGTCTTATTGCCACCTAGTCACCATCAATTAGAAGAGATCTTTAAGGGACAAAGCAGGAACTAATACAGACTTTTCATTGTTCCTGCTGGTGTGTTAGAAGAAGCAGGTTCTATATCATTTATTTTGAAGCATCCTACACGGATGAGTATTTCTAGAGTACGCCTTGATGGCAACATGTCCTTTGCCTTACCCAACTCACTTTATGCAATTTTACTTTACTAATGTAAGTTATAACCTCTCAAATATTATTTTGCTTTTATTGTTTGTTACATTTTAATGTAATGCTACACAGGTATTCATATAATCTTTAAATAACATATAGATAAGCTGTAAAGCATTAAACTAGAATGAAAACCCATGGACTCAGAACCCATGTACTCCTTCTCTATTTTACTCTCTTGTCTCTCCTCTTTCCCTAGGATATAAATTATCCTGAATTTTGTGTTTAATTCTCCTTTAAAAAACATCATATTCCAAAGTTCCTTTTTATATTTGCTGCTTTTGATTTTTATAGAAAGTAAAAGAATACTTACTCTAGTCTCCTGGATGTTGTTTTTTGCTTTTGTTTTGTTTTGCTTTTTGCACAAGATTCATTCGTGTTATCAGTTGAAGCTCTATTTTATTTTCACTGCTTCATAATATTTCAGAGTGTGGATATAAAACAAGCCATTGATCTAGTTTCCTCTTAAAAACTGTTTGTGTTTGTTTTTATTCTTTACTGTTACAAAAAGGGCTGCTACAAATATCTAGTGCCCATGTACAATAGTTTCCCTGGAATGTAAATATTCTGGATTTTTGAGGTCAAACAGGTTTCTGGATCATAATGGAATAAGAATATTCCAAGAACTTACAGTGATAAAAGAACTTTCCATGCTACCACCAAATCATTTGAGAAAGTAGTTGTACTGATTAGTGTATTAGAGTAGTTCCTATTAACCCTGTATAGTTTTCATAAAATGACCAGACATGAAAGGCTATTGACTTGTTAACTTGCTATTCTTACTTTTCTTCTCTTTCCTTGTATATCTCTCTCCCCTTCCTTTTTATTCTGGTGATTGGGTTCTTGCAGTTGTTAGAGTTGAATTCTTCTCTTGAGACACAGAAGGCACCAGATCTCTGATACTCTGTTTACAAGATATCTATTATACCAATGAGAATAATGAAAAAAAATTAAAATTAGCTTTTCTTTCCTAGTGACTCTTGTTATTCTCATGGCTGGATAGTTGAAATTGCCGAGTACGCTGTGAGGCAATAATGTTTGTAGGTGGTACCAAGTCATTTTCTAGACTTGCTTAGGATAGCACCAACCCAGTGTGTATGAAAGACACCCTCTTACTTCATCATGAACAGTGTGCTTCAAAAAAGTTGAATAAAGAAAGGAACTATAAAGCACAATGTAAGAAATCATAAACTTTCTTTACACATAAATAACAAAAAGATTTGTGTTTCTTTAGGTCATTCTACGCACAATTGGTATCAATCACAATCAGGCTCCTGTGTTGTGGTCACAGGTATTTGATAACCAAGGAAGAAGAATGCCACTTAATGCTTATGCACTTGATTTCTATAAACATGGTTCCTTGACAGGACTAGTCCAGGACAACAGGTATGTTTTATCTATCTTCACCTATCCACCCCCCCTTAATCTTTCAACTTCTACCTTTCTGTGTCCATGTCTGTATTCATGTCTGTGTCTCCATCTTTCTCTTTCATTTCTACCTCTACCTGTGGTTTACCAGCAAAATCTTGGAACTTAAGGTGACTCACTTGACCTAAAGATGTACCCTGCAGATATATTTGCATACTCTCACAGATGTGTTTTTATTTATTACTATCCTATCTGTTGATTATAAGTTATTTTAAAAACTCACCATTATCTGCGAGAAGTATATAAAAAGGTATATAACTCACACTTCTGAAGACTGAGCATAGGACAATTGTTTTAGCTCTTTGGCAAGGAAATAATTTTCAAAAACAGTAAGGAAGGGTAAACCCTCTTGGATTTACTGAAAGTAGAGAAATTCGTCCAGGCACTGAAAGTAGAGAAATTGGTCCAGGCACTGAGGACATAGATGTGATAGGGGCATTCTGTCACACTAATAAGTAATTCAGTAGAAAATTTGCATAAAATTTTGAGCAGTTTTTATTGAATTAATGGATTTAAAACTTGGGACACTAGATAAATACTGATTTTTTAAAAATTTCATAGCTCACTGATGCAGATGTATTTTATTCCTTTTTAAAGTTTTTTATTTTAATCACCTTGTGTTTATTTTGACAAGTGCACTCCTTAATCCCCATCATATATTTCACCCATCCCCCTCCCCCATCCCCTCTGGTAAACATCTGCTTGTTCTCTATAGTTAAGAGTCCATTTCTTGGTTTGCCTCTCTCTCTTTCTCTTTGCTTGTTTGTTTTATTCTTAAATTGCACAGGTGAGTGAAATCCTTCAGTATTTATCTTTCTTTGGCCGACTTATTTCACTTAGCATTATACTCTCCTGCTCCATCCTTGTTATTGCAAATAGTGAGATTTATTCTTTTTTATGGCTGAAATTATATATATATATATATATATATATATATATATATATATATATCCATTTGTCAGTTGATGGACACTTGATAATGGGCTGCTTCCATATCTTGGCTATTGTAAATAATCCTTCTATAACAAAAGGGTGCATATAGCCCTTTGAATTAATGTTTTTGTATTCTTTGGATAAATATCCAATAGTGTGATTGCTAGATAGTAGGGTAGTTCTAATTTTAACTTTTTGAGGAAACTCCATACAGTTTTTCATAGTGGCTGAACCAGTCTGCACTCTACTAACAGTGCAGGAAGGTTACCCTTTATCCATGTCCTCATGAACACCTACTGGTGTTCTTGTGTTTTTTTATTTTAGTCATTCTGACAGGGATGAGGTGATATCTCATTGTAGTTTTGATTTGCATTTCCCTGATGGAAAGTAATGATGATCATCTCCTCATGTGTCTGTGGGCCATCTGTATGTCCTTCTTGGAGAAATGTCCATTCAGGTTTTCTGCCATTTTTTAATTGGACTATCTGCTTTTTGGGTGTTGAGATTTATAAATTCTTTATATATTGTGCATAGAGTCCTCTATCAGATATGTCATTTGGAAATATCTTCTTCTATTCCTTAGGTTGTCTTTTAGTTTTGTTGATTGTTTCCTTCACTGCAGAAGTTATTTATTTATTTATTTTTTAAGTAGGCTCCACACCCAACATGAGGCTTGAACTCACAACCCCGAGATTAAGAGTCCCGCAGCCTACCAACTGAGCCAGCCAGGTGTCCCTGAAGCTACTTATTTCATAGTCCAAATAGTTTGCTTGCTTTTGTTTTCCTTTGCCTCAGGGGATCTATCTAGAAAGTAGTTACTATATTCAATATCAAAGAAGTTATTGCTTGTGTTCTCTTCTGGCATTTTTGTGGTTTCAGGTCTCACATTTAGGTCTTTAATCCATTATTAATTTATTTTTATATAAGGTATAAAAAAGGTTGTCCAGTTTCATACTTTTTTTTTTTAAGATTTTATTTATTCATTTAGAGAGAGAGAGAGGGAGAGTGAGAGAGAGAGAGAGAGAGGAGGAGGGAGAGGGGCAGAGGGAGAGGGAGAAGCAGACTCTCCACTGAGCAGGAAGCCTGACATGGGGCTCTATTCCAGGACTCTGGGATCATGATCTGAGCCCAAGGCAGCGGCTTATCTGAAGGAGCCTCCCAGGCACCACTTCCAGTTTCATTCTTTTTGCATGTTGCTGTCCAGTTTTCCCAAAATCATTTGTTGAAGTGATGGATCTTTTTTCTATTGGATATTCTTCCTAGCTTTGTCAAGGATTAATTGGTGATATAATCGTGGGTCCTTTGCTGGGTTTTCTGTTCTGTTCTATTGATCTATGGGTCTCTTTTCTGCCAGTACCATACCATCTTGATCATTACAGCTTTGTAATATAACTTGAAGTTTGGAATTGTGATGCCTCCAGCTTTACTTCTTTTTTTTTCTTCTTCTTCTAGTTGCTTTGGCTATTCAGGGTCTCTTGTGGTCCATACAAATTTTAGGATTGTTATAGCTCTGTGAAAAATGCTGGTTGTATTTTGATAGGGATTTCATTGAATCTGTAGATTGCTCTGTGTAGTATAAACATTTTAACAATATTTGTTCTACCATTCCATGAGTATGGAATGTCTTTCCATTTCTTGGTGTCGTCTTTCATCGGCATTTTATAGTTTTCAGGGTACAGATCTTTCACCTTTTTGGTTAGGTTTATTCCTAGGTATCTTTTGTTTTTGATACAATTGTAAATGGGATTGATTCCTTAATTTCTCTTTCTACTGCTTCATTATTGATGTATAGAAATGCAACAGATTTCTGTACAGTGATTTTGTATCCTGTGACTGTACTGAATTCATATTTCAGTTCTAGCAGATTTTTAGTGGTCTTTCTGGTTTTCTATACATAGCATCATGTCATCTGCAAATAGTGAAATTTACTCCTTCTTTACACATTTAGATGCCTTTTATTTGTTTTTGTTGTCTAATTACTGTGGCTATGACCTTAGGGGAAAACTCTCAGTTTGTCCCCAATGAGGATGATATTAGTTGTGGGTTTTTCATGTATGGCCTTTATTATATTGAGGTATGTTCCCTCTAAGCCTGTTTTGTTGAGGGTTTTTTTTTTTTTTATCATGAATGCATGTTGTACTTTATCAAATGCTTTTTTTCTGCATCTATTGAAATGATCATATGGTTCTTAGTCTTTCTTGTACTTATGTGATATATCACATTGGTTACTTTGTGAATATTGAACAACCATGCAACTCAGGAATAAATCCCAGTTGACCAAGATAAATGAGTTTTTAAATGTATCGTTGGATTTAGTTTGCCAGTATTTTGTTGAAGATATTTGCATCTACATTCATCAGAGATATTGGCTTGTAGGTCTCTTTTTTGTGGTGTCTTTATCTGGTTTTGGTATCAGGGTAATGCTGGCCTCACAGAATGAATTTGGAAGTTTTCCTTCCTCTTCTATGTTTCGGAATAGTTTGAGAAGAATAGTAATTAACTCTTTGGTAAGTGTTTGGGACAATTTTCCCGTGAAGCCATCCGGTCTTAGACTTTTGTTTTGGGGGAGTTTTTTGATTAGCAATTTAATTTCTTTACTGGTATTCAGTCTGTTCAAATTTTCTATTTCTTCCTGTTTCAGTTTTGGTAGGTTTTATGTTTCTAGGAATTTAGTTTTTTCTTCCAGGTTGTCTAATTTGTTGACATATAGTTTTCATAATATTCTCTTATAATTGTTTGTGTTTCTGTTGGTGTTGGCAGTTATTTCTCCCCTCTAATTTATGATTAGAGGTTTATCAGTTTTATTGATTTTTTTCAAAAAGCCACCTTCTGGTTACATTGATCTGTTCTATTGTTTGTTTGTTTAGTTCTTATATCACTTATTTCTGCTCTAATCTTCATTTATTTCTTTCCTTCTGCTAGTTTTAGGTTTTGTTATTTTTAACTCTTTTGGGTGTAAGGTTAGGTTTTTTTTATTTGAGAGTCTTCTTACTTATTGAGGTGGGACTGTATTGCTATAAATATTCCTCTTAGAACCACTTTTGCTGCATCCCAAAGATTTTGGACCATTGCGTTTTCATTTTCATTTGTTTCCATGTACATATATATATTTTAAAAGATTTTATTTATTTATTTATTTGACAGAGAGAGAGATCACAAGTAGGCAGAGAGAGAGGGGGAAGCAGGCTCCCTGCTGAGCAGAGAGCCCAATGCAGGACTAGATCCCAGGACCCTGAGATATTGACCTGAGCTGAAGGCAGAGGCTTAACCCACTGAGCCACCCAGGTGCCCCCATATATCTTTTTAATTTATTCTTTGAGTTCCTTGTTTACCCATTCATTGTGTTGTAGCATGTTATTTAACCTTCATGTATTTGTGGTTCTTCCAGATTTTTTCTTGTGATTGACTTCTAGTTTCTTTTTTCTTTTCTTTTTTTTTTAAGATTATTTATTTATTTGTCTGACAGAGAGAGATATATATATCACAAGTAGGCAGAAAGGCAGGCAGAGAGAGAGGGGGAAGCAGGGTCTCTGCTGAACAGAGAGTCCGATGTGGGGCTCGATCCCAGGATGCTGAGATCACGACCTGAGCTGAAGGTAGAGGCTTAACCCACTGACTCACCCAGGTGCCCCTGACTTCTAGTTTCTTGAGGTTGTGGTCAGAAAGGATGTATGGTGTGGTTTTGATCTTTCTGAATTCTTGAGGCTTGTTTCGTGGCCTAATATGTCATCTATTCTGGAGAATGTTCCATGTGTACTTGAAAATAATGTGTATTCTACTGTTTTAAGGTGGAATGTTCTGAATATATCTGTTAAATTCGTCTGGTCCTGTGTGTCATTCAAAGTCACTGTTTCCTTGTTGATTTTCTGTTTAGATGATCTGGCCATTGATTTAAGTGTAATGTTAAAGTCCCCCACTATCATTGTGTTATTATCCGTTAGTTCCTTTATGCTTGTTGTTAACTGTTTTACATATTTAGGTGCTCTCATGTTGGGTGCATAAATATTTACAATTGTTATATCTTCTTGTTGGATTCTCCCCTTTATGATTATAAAGTGCCCTTTTTTGTCTTTTGTTACCGTCTGCTTTAAAATCTAATTTGTCCAATATAAGTATTGCTAGTTGGCTTTCTTTTGACAACCATTTGCATGATGAATGTTTCTTCATCCCCTCACTTTCAATCTGTAGGTGTCTTCAGGACTACAATGCTCTTATAGGCAGCATATAGATGAGTCTTTTTTTTTTTCTTTTAATCCATTCTGTCACTCTATCTTTTGATTCAAGTGTTTCGTCCATTTTCATACAATGTAATTATTGGTGTATATATACATTTATTGCTGTTTCATTACTTGTTTTGTGGTTGTTCCTAAAGATTTTCTCTGATCCTTTCTTGTCTTTCTCTCTTTCATGGTTTGCTGGTTTTCTTTAGTGATATATTTGGATTTCTTTTCTTTATTTTTGCAGTTTATTAGTTGTTTTTGATTTTTGGTTACCATTAGATTACATCCTCTGCATATTTAGCTGTTGGTCTATATTAAGCTGGTGGTCATTTAGGTTTGAACCATTCTTTACTCCTCTCCTCCCCATGTTTTAGATATAAGATACCTTCTTTTACATATTTCTATTTTGTGAGTACCTTGGGTGGTCTTTTACAAAAAGAATTCATTTTTACTGTTTTTGTGTTTCCTACCTTCATACTGTCACTTTTGGTCTTTCATGTCCACTCAAAGAGTCCCCTTTAATATTTCTTGGAGGGCTATTGTGTTGGTCATGAACTGCTCTAATTTTTTTTTTTTTTTTTTTTTTTTTTTTTTTTGCCTGGGAAACTCTTTATCTCCTCTTCTATTCTGAATGATAGAATTGCTGGATAGAGTATTCTTGGCTGTATATTTTTCCCATTCAGCACTTTAAATATGTCATGCCTTTTTCTTTTGCTTGGAGAGTTTCTGCTGAAAAAGCCCTTGATAGCCTTATGGAGTTTCCCTTATAGGTAACTGCCTTATTTTGTCTTGCTGCTCTTAATTTTTTTTCTTTATCACTATATTTTGCCATTTTAATTATGTCTTGGTGTGGATCTGCTTTTGTTGATTTTGTTGGGAGTTTTCTGTGCCCCCTGGATATGGATATCTTTTTCCTTCCCCTGTTAGGAAAGTTTTCATCTATTATTCTTCAAATAAATTTTCTGTCCCCTTTTCTTACTCTTCTTCCTCTAGGACTTTTATAATGTGAATTTTTAAATAAAGATTTTATTTACTTATTTGAGACAGTGAGAGAGAGAATGTGCACAAGTGGAGGGGATGGGGAGAGGAAGAAGCAGCCTCCCCACTGATCAGGGAACCTGATGTGGGGCTTAATCCCAGGACCCTGAGATTGTGATCTGAGCTGAAGACAGACACTTACCTGACTGACCCACCCAGGTGCCCCTATAATGTAAATGTTATTACGTTTGATAGAGTCACTGAGTTCCCTAAGTCTTTTCTTATTTTGCATAATTCCTTTTTTTCTTTTGTTCAGCTTGGTTACTTTCTATTACCACGAGTTCTAGGTCATTAATTTGTTCAACTGATTTTCCATCCTGCTGTTCATTCCATCAAGTGTGTTTGTCATTTCATTTACTGAGCCCTTTATTCCTGGTATGTTATTCCTTATCTCTGTGTTAAGGTTCTCACTCAGGTCTTCCATTCTTAAGTCCAGTGAGTATCTTTATAATCATTACTTTAAATTCTGTTTCACTGAGATCCCTGGACATGGCCTTATCCTGTTCTTTCATTTGGGACAAATTCCTCTGTCTTCTCATTTTGTCTGTCTCTGTGTCAGCTACTGTGTGTTAGGAAAGTCAGGTACCTCTGCTGTTTTTGAGGGTAATGGTCTTACATAGAACTCCTTGTTGGGAGTTGCAGTCTGGGAGGGGTTTGAGCTGGTCTATCCTCAGGGGGGAGTTTTCACAGTCCTGGGACTGAGGCAAGCATAACTTGGAAGGGTGGATACACCAGAGCATGGCAGGTACCAAGCTTGGCATAAACAAGTTAGGTACTGACAGTTGGCATGGTACTGGTTCCTACAACTAGCCCTGTGCTAGTTGTGGTGGGGGAGGGAAGTGGTGCTGGTCAGTTTCTTTGTTCACAGAGAGGTCTTTTGTGAACACTACCTCTCTGGGACATTTTCTGAGAAGAACAAATAACCTCCCAGAGCCCTGTATGCCACAGGCACCCTTCAATTGCTGTTTCCACACTATACATCCATGGGTTGTTTGCCCTGCCTTTTCTCCAAAAGCAGTCCTGATACCCCTGGGCTATCCAAGCCAAGCTCACTGACCTTTAAAATTCTAGCCTTTAAGCCTCATTGGTTGCAAGAACTCATGATATTCAGCCCCTCTCATCTTCCAAGCCAGTTACTATGGTGAATCATCTTCCCTTTATGCTCCACTGTGTGCTAGTCTGTCTTTACCCTGCTCCACCTCTATGGCTCCCATCCCACTGCAATGGGCAGTTCTCTCCCAAACCACATCTCTGAACTTCCTACTTTCTTCAATGTAGTTTTTTATCTACCTTCAGTTGTGGACTTTGTTCTGTCAGTCTTCAGGTTGATTTCTGGGGTATTTAGGATATTTTGATAGTTATATAGTTGTGTTCATGGGATGAAGCAAACCTAGGGTCTTCGTAGGTATTTCTGATCATTTTTAAAAATATAACTCATTATTGTGAATTAAGTTGTGGCATTAGTAAATAATTCATTTGATTCTTCCATTTTGATTCTCCGGCTCCTATTCACTCTCCTGAGCTTAACTTTCCTATTGTGGATTTCTTCTGAGATGGTCAGTCTTCTATGTGTATTGATTATGTGTGGTTGTAATACTTATGACATTTTTGAATTCAGAATCATCATTCCTGTTGATAGAATCATCATCTAAGATGTGTGACAAAAAGTTTCTAGTAAATATGTCATGACAGACAAAAGTAATTTATTATTGACAAATCCAGCATTTCAGTATGACATAAGTTCTTTAATGTTTTTATACTATTAAGTTTCAAATATTTTTGTTTAGGATACATGAAGGAGCTGCTTATCAGTTGTTGAAAGATTTTGCACTCACCATTAAATCTATCAGGTATGTTATGTATTTTAAATATTGATTTCACATTTTCCAAAAATTTAATGGTAATTTGAAAAATGTTTACCTTATACTTAAAAATGCCCTGGAGCTTCTGAGATGTCACACATTTCAACTCCCCAAACACTTTACAGAGCTTCTTTTCAACACCTTGTTGCATTGGTTCTATAATAGAATTAATTCCAAAGCCCATTTGACATAAGGTTTTATTCAGACCAGAACCTCAGCCTCAAGCACTGCATAACAACAGGACAATATTCAAAAGCCTCAAGAATTCCTAGATCCTAGTATTCTCGGTTTTCACAACCAGTGTTTGTCAGATACATGATACTTCAGAAGATCCCTTAGGGCTCCATGGAGTCCCTGGTTTATATCAACTTACATATTCTGGACTTTCTTGCTTTATTTTATATAGTGTTTTTTTTCCAGGCTTTATCTGACTCTGGTCTCTCATGTTGGCTTTCTGTTTCCATCTTTAGCAGAGTACAGTGGGGATTCAAACAACTCTAAACTTTCTATGGATATACCCATCCTAAGGGTTTATTACAAGGTCTACCCTTAGGCCCATCTAGTGTTGCCTGGTTAAATAAACATCTTCTTAAAGCCTCCTGTTTGTGTGCACTTCAATATTTTATGGGTTTTCCCTTTTATATCGCATACTTTAAAAAATTACATATCTTCACATATATGTATACATGCAATTAGCCATGAATCTCTTCATGAATTTCTTGCTAATCAGGTCACTGGTTTTTAATTTTTTGATTTGAGATTAATTAGACCTGTTTGGATGTTTTATACAAAGAATGAAACTTTGGGGATTCTAGAACAGAGGAAACTGCTCTAGATATTTTCTTGAGTATATCCAGACAGGGTATTTCTTGAGTGGTTCATGGTTATTCAAGAGTATCCCAGGAAACCCCTGAGACTTTGGAACCATCTCAAAATCTCATCCTAGAAATATCATTCATTCATCTGAAAAGTATTGAATGTTATTGGTTTGAGACATACTTCTAAGTATTTGATATATAGAGAATCAGTAAATCTTTTCCTGCTTTAAATGTAATCTTACAGTGTAGCGTGAGGAAACTGACTTGTAGCTACTAAAAAGGCAGTAAGTGCTAGGATGACAGATAATGAGGCAACCTTGGATTCAGAGAAGGATTTTCAAATGAAGTAATTTTTTCACTAAGTCTTAAAGGATCTTAAGAGATAGGGCAGAGGAAATAGTGTTTTCAAAGTACAGAAATGAAAAAGGGTCTGATATGTCAGGGATAGGCTTCAATCTCACTCTAGTGGCATGGGGAATATGGGAGATGTGATAGAGATGGCGAAGATACTGAGTTGCTTGAAGCAGCTTTAAAGGCAATTAGGATATGTATTGGAAAGAGTCTTAAGTCTCATATTATGGAGTGGGCTTAATATTATGAATAATGTGTAGATAGTGTATAGGCATGGGTATGATATGGATCTGTGGTTTATATATCTGACAGAGATGTATAAGGTTTATATATGTTTATATATGTGACGGAGACTCAAAGACTATAAGAGCCATGCAAGTGAGAGTGAGTGTGAGTCTGAATTAGGAAAGAGAAGTAATGATGTAAAGGAGTGGTTAGAGAAATACTTAGAGGATAGAATTCAGAGAAAGTTTCAATAAAGTTCATGTGGTTGGTGATGATAATAAGTTCCTATCTTAGTTAAGGATACCTAAGAAATATAGAAGTGAGGATGAAGTTTGAGGAGGACTAAGAACCAAAAATAATGAGTTAGAATTTATACATGTCCCATAATATCTGTGGGGTATAATTCAAGAGGAAATGGTCAGTGTTATAATTATAAGTTTATGATTAGGAGTATATTCAGTGTTACAGATACAGATCTGGTCATTCTTTGTGGTAGGTCAATGAAGACACTAGGAAAAATTCTGGAACTCTAGTGCAACCAAGGTAGATAAGGAATTACAAAAGGCTGATAAAATGTCAGATGCTGATTGTGGTCAGTACTTTTATCAGCCCATCTGCACTGTTCATTCTTGGATTTCCTCTCTCCTTTATTTTCACTTGCTTATACATTTCTTGTTGCTGCTGTAACAAATTACCACAAACTTAGTGGTTTAAACCAACACAAATTTATTATCTTACAGTTTTGGAAGCCTGGTGTCCCAAATAAGTCTAACTGCATTAAAATCAAGATCTTGGCAAAGCTCATTTCTTTCTGGAGACTTGAGGGCCATCTATTTTATTGTCTTTTATAGCTTCTAGTTGCTGCTGGCATTATTTTGCTTTGGTCCCCTTTCATCTTCAAGGCCAGCAATGGTGGGGAAAGTCTTACATTGCATTACTCTGAGATGAACTCTCTCCTGTCTCCCTTACAAAAATCTTTTAGACTATATTGGGCCCACCCAGATAATACAGAATAATTTTTCTATCACAAAGTCAGCTGATCAGCAGCTTGAATTCCATCTGCAACCTTAATTCTCTTTGCTGTGTAAACTAACATAGTCCTAGATTTCTGAGGATTAGAACACAAATAAAGGTCACTATTCTGTTTATTACTCCTGTTTTTTAAAAATTTCTCACATATCTAGGTAAAGGAAGTAATATTTTGCTCTTCATAGAGGTACTTGCTTGTGGAGTTCAGTATATACTAGACATGATAGCCAAAAAAACCAAAAACAAACAAAACAAAAAACACAAAATAGCCTCCAAAGACATGTGTGGCAAGAAGGAAGGGACTTTGTTTTGCTCTTGTTGAAGGGAGAAGTGATAAGTTTACATGGAATTTGGTGGCCTTTAAAATTCTCTTGGTAACTGACATGAAGAAGAGCTGCATGGGGATTGTTTTGTTATCTTTATTTTGGTTTTTTACATACTTTTTTTTAGATCAAAATATTTCTTATCAGTATTCTTCATATTTTGCTAACATTTCATCATCTAGTAAGATTTACTTAATTCTTCCTGCCTGGGGGAAAGTACTTCTTATAATGCTGACTCTCACTAATATATGTGTTCTGTGTGTGTGTGTGTGTGTGTGTGTGTGTGTGTGTATGTGTGTGTGTATTTCCATTTACAGTGTTTCCTTGCGTGAACTCTGTGAAAATGAAGATGACAACGTGGTCTTAGCATTTGAACAATTGAGTAACACCTTTTATGAAAAACTTGAAGGAGTTTAAAAATAAAGACTATCCAGACCACTTAAAATATTGCCACTGGCATTTTTAAGTCATATTTTGTGATCTGCATACTAATCAGAAATATATACATCATGAAGTGGAAAGGGCAAACAACTTGGGAGTCTGAATTGTGATCAAACCTGCCATGTTCTCTCATGAGTACCCTTGGACAAGTTTTTTAATATCTTTGGAGTCTTAGCTTCTGTATATAATTGAATAATAATGCCTATGTTTCAGTTGGTTTGTGGACTGATTGAAAAAATGCAAAGATTTTTTATGTGATTAAAGAACAATTTTTACTCTGTGAAGCCTAAACAAATATTACATTCTCAGCACTTTTCTCCTGGATGTTATAATTTGTAAAAGTCTATCAAGGGTAGAATATACTCAATATCCTGAAGTTGAAATATGTTTTCTCTATTAACTTAAATGTGATTATCTGATTTTGATAAATGGTTTTTCAAAATGACAACTTCTAGTAAACTTGAATTACTTTTTAAAAAAATATAAATGAGAGTTTTGGCATAAATTCTATGATGCTCTAAGGTAACATATAGCTGGTGATTTGGCTTGATTTTAATTGTATGTAAATGATTGAAAAAACACAAAGAAATAAATGGGTATAACAATTTTCCATTTATCTCTTTGTGTAAAGTCTATACATCTTTCTGTGCATTTGCACATACATGCATTTTATATTTAATAAATAGTTTATGTCTAATCGCTTTCCCTTCCTAGTCTAAGCCTTAGATCACAGTTTTGGAATCTATTTTAGACCCTAAAATGGAGCAGAACATTTTATCCTCAGAGAAATCTCTCTCCTTCTATCTAGGTGTCTTACTGAAGGTGATTTTTGTATGACATTATTTATACATAATATTACATTGGCTTAGAAAAACACTCATGGTTCATTTTGTCTGGAGATAAAAGAATATTCTGTTATCTGGAACTGACCCATTATTGCATGTACCATGTTAGGGGAGTCTAGTTTTTTCAGAGTAAACCCTTTTATACCCCTACCCCCAACTTTAACCTCCACCAACCTCTAGATATTCTCTATTTCTGTAATATTGTCATTTCAAGACCTAAATAAATGGAATTATACAGTACATAACCTTCTGAGATTTTTCCTTTCACTCAGCATAATTCCATCAAGATTGATCCAGGTTGTTACATGTACCAGTAGTGTGTCCCTTTTTATTGTTGAATAATATGCCATAGTATGGTTGTACCACAGTTTGTTTAACCATTCAATACAGTGAAGGACATTTGGTTGTTTCTAACTTTTGGCTGTTACAAGTAAAGCTGCTATTAATATTTATGTTTCTTCTGGAATATATATAGAGCTTCTCTTTGGCCCTTGCTGACACCAGGGAAGAGGGAAACAGGGCTGATTCACACTGCTCTGTTGTTTTAGGGTGCGGATGAAAGCTCAGCTGTCACAGGGAATATATGTAGGACAGTATTGATTAGTCTGGCTTTGCACCAACTCACTCTTTCTTACTAATATTAGTTGAAGGTAGAGGTTCAGCACCCTCCCACCCCAATACACACACACCAGGGGAGGGGGTAAGAGCAGGTTTCTGATTAATTCCACATCACACTGCCTTGTTTAATCTCATTGATGCTAGGTCAGGGGATGGCTAGATGGCTCCAATGACATCTGGAGAGGGTGAAGTGTAGTGGTGATTAGTCCCTCTTCTTACTGCTTTGGATATACAAGAGACAGAAAACTCAGAGAACTCATTATCATGTTATTTCTCAAGTCTCAAGGTTCCCATTGTTTTTGTGTTATGTCTAGGTAACTTTTGCTCCAAAAAGGACGACCTGGGAGGAATGGGATTGCTCTTACATTTTTATTGAAAGAAAGGAAGATGTTGAAAGGACTTGTTGGAAAAAGTTTGAGTCTCTATTTTTTACATGAATCAATAACTGAATCAAGGGAAAGCTTCACCTCTTTATAACTTAATGTTATGATTTCAACAGTAATTTGTGTGTGGTTCAGGAAATCTTACGGTAGGCGGGCAATGCTTCCATGGCCTGAGAATTTTCTGAAAGCCAATTTTTGCTTTTCTCAATATCCCTTTTGATCCTGTTTTACATCTTCCCTTTGAATGAAGGCCCATTCTATCATCTTCATGATATTGCAGAGAGTCAAAGTCCTTACTATCTCCAGAACTTATTAGGGGAAGTGATATCTTATCAGTGTAAAGACAAATTAGCTCTTATTATGTGGATGTGCCAATATGAAACTAAAACTAACTTCCTACTTAATAAATAGGTCAAAAATGCTTGTACCACACATCCTTGTGATCCTGGATTTGATAACAAGCCTTTAGTGTAGCTACGGCTGCTGAACAATGTCCTAGAAACCAAAGAAGGCAGACTCTTTTAATTGCAATGATTTGCTGGTTGACACAATTCTACACAGATATTTAGTTCCCTCTGAAAGAATGTATGATCGTACCCTGACCTTAGCAGATTTTATGCTGGTTGGATATGAGGTTAGTTAACACTTAAACTAAAATAAAACTCAGTTTAACAAATGGTATATTTAGTTAGCACTTTTTTTAATGCAAGTTTCCTATAACAAATATTTAAGATTTTTATGGTTTTTCTTATAGCCTCTGAACCACAAGTTGCTATAGTCATCAACGCTGGCTTCTTTTCTCCTTAGCCTCCACAGCTTCCAATATTTTCCCATGAAAGAAATTGCCACATTACTTTTAGGGTTTGTTATGAAGTAAAATAAAGAATATAAAGCTGAAGAAAAAAAGAAGAGTATTTCCTTGGTACATTGCAAGGAGAGAGAGAGAGTATATGATGTGTGTATGTCTGTGCGCGTGCATAAGGTGCATTGGCTCTGCACTATGTAACAATTCTTCCTTTATTGGAAAATAGGAGTTTTATAAGTAAACTGCCACTAGTGTTTCTAGAGCATAGTACTGAAAGGCCTGAGCTGTCCCACTGTTTTCAAGATAATTCATGTATGATCTAATAATAGAAGGAAATGAAAGCATGATATTTTCTGTAAAACTTTTATATGTCTTTGTTATAAAAGAGTTATCTGTGAGTGAATTTTCCAACTCTTGATGCAATTAATACTAATGTATTATTGATGTAGCCTTCATAGGGTCTCTCAAATTTCTATTTCTATTTATCATGTCTGCACAGGTCTATGCTATTAAATTATTAGAATACATTTATTAATTTACATTTCAAGTTCTTGTCTAATGAACAAATGTATATATCACTGCCCAGTTGAGCTTCCTGAATACAACTTTCCTTTCTTCCTTCCTATATATTCTTTTATATATTCATACTTGAATTCAGTACATCTTGGTTACATGCTTACTGTATGTCATGCACAGCAGGAGACACTGATCAAGTAGGAAGACTGAGGTAAGTAGATATTTACATTAAAGGAAAGGTGCAATAAAACATAGTCATAATTTTATCATTGGTATGTGCTAAGTAATTTACAGAAATTATTTCCTTTAATCCTTAAAATAAGCCTTGAGATAGATCTAATTGTTTTTTGCATTGGATAGATGCAGAAATTAGATGCAGAGCAGTCAGATAACTTGTCCAAGATCATGCAGCTATTAAATGTAAAGCTCACTTCTTTTGGGGGAATTTGAATTGAAGTAGTCTGGCCTGAAAAGGTACTCTCTTAGCTGCCATAGTATACTCCCAGCTGACAATAATGATAATAACAATTAATTTTTATTGAGAACTGACAATATTCTAGGTACTGTGCTAAATGTCTTACAGGTAATATATCATTTAATTCTTAAAACATCTTTGGGAGAGAAATATCTATAATACCATACTTTTTGTGAGCACAGTTATAGGTACTTGGAATTATTGAGGAAGACATAACATATAAAGTTAGACTTTATTAAACACTTAGTGGAGATACATTGGAGGCAGTAAAGCAAGTGGGTAAAAAGTCCAGACTTCTCTTTTGGGATGAAACTCTAGCAGTTGTGTAGTGGCTGAAATAAACAGTAATACTGGAGACATAGACCAGTTAGGATCCCTTAAAATAGTCAAGTGAGAAGTTATAAAACAAGATCCTTACCTTATCAAAGGCAGTGATGCTAGGCATAGAAAGAAGGGATGGATATGAAAGATATTTAGGAGATACAACTGACAAGATCTGATGATGACTTCAGTATGGGTCTTGTAGGAGAGGAGATAGGCTTCTCATCTGGATGAAAGAATGGAACATAAGGAATGGTGTGGAGGACCACAGGGGAAGGGAGGGAAAATCAAATGGGAAGAAATCAGAGAGGGAGACAAACCAAAAGAGAATCTGGACTCTGGGAAACAAACTAAGGGTTGCAAAAGGGGAGGGTTGGGGAGGGGTAATAGGGTAAAGGCATTATACTCAACTAATGAATCCTTGAACACTCCATCAAAAACTAATGATGTACTATATGCTGGATAACTGGACATGATAAAAAAAAAAAGGAAGAATTTGGGATGCCATTAAACTAAGCCAGGTATATAGGGCAAACATTTTAGGAACTAAATATAATGATTTAATTTGGAAGATATTGAGACTGAATTTCCTCATTAACATTTCTGATAAGGATCTGAGGTTCAGGAGAGATAGTCAAGCTGAAGGTAAAAGTTAGGAATACCATAGTCATCAGTGAATATTTAATATTTGGAGTCTTAGAGGCATATCATGCTCAAAACCTCATGACATTTAATCATAAAATCATAAATTGACTTTATCAAAGGTAAAATCCAAACTCTTTGGAATGCTGTTTAAGACCTCTTTAAACTGGCATTAACCTGTCCTTCAAGTTATATTGTGTACTTTTTGTCAACATGTTATATCTTTAATGACCATGTAACAAATGATAATATATCACTACATTTAATGTAATACAAAAAATTGTATTTTTCTCTTTTTAAGACCAATTCTTTGGCCCTGAATTTCTCCCTTTTTATCTAAGTCTTAACCGTACTTTACAACTCCCCTCAAATATCATCCTCTCTGCGCAGCTTCCCTACCAGATGATTTTTTTCTCTTTTTTAGATCTATTAGAATGGTGAAAACATAAAAGTACCTCTTCAAATATTCAACTCTGAGTCTTTACCAGTTAACTCAAAATCTAATCTCTGTAATTAGATACATTCAAAGTTATATCAAGAGTCAAAATCTTTTCTGTAGAATGCGCAAGCAAAACTCTTCACTGAGATAGTGTCTAAAGCTGCTGTGAAGCAAATGCTAAAAACCTAGTTAAAAAGAGCATATGAGGGGAGCCTGAGTGGCTTGGTCAGTTGAGCCTCCTGCTCTTGATTTTGGCTCAGGTGATCTCAGGTCCTGGGTTTGAGGCCTGCATCAGTCGTACACTCAGCAAGGAGTCTTCTGGAGATTCTCTGTCTCTCTCTCTGCCCTTTCCCATTGCCCACTCTAAAATAAATAAAACTTAAAAAGAGAGAGAGAGAGAACACACATGAAAGATAATATGCAGACCATTTGTGAAAAAAGAGGGCACCAGAAAGGGTAACTGGATTTGGAGGCTTCTGTTCTGATGGTTGCCAAAGGAAAGAGATAAGGGAATGGGTAAAATAGGAGAAGAGGATTAAGTGGTACAAATTTCCAGCTATAAAATAAGTCACAGGATTGAAAAGTAAAGCATAGACACATAGTTAATAGTCTTAAAATATTGCAGTATTTGTATGATGACAGATGATAACTAAGCTTTAATCATGAGAGCATTTTGAAATGTATATGAATTTCAAATCACTATTGTTGTACACCTGGAACTAATATATTCTATGTCAACTTTATTTAAATTAAAAAAAAAAGAAACATTGAGGGAGATTCATTTTGCTAGCTCTTCACATAGCACTGTTGCAGAAAAAATATTCTCCACTGTGTGGTTTTATCTTTCATTGGATATTAAACTCCATTCAGAAGATCAGTTTTGAGCATATATCAAGTGTTAGGTTCTAGTCCACACTGATTCTGGCTTTTGAGGTGATAAAAAATTTTTAGTGACTCTTAAGACCCCAGTTAATTATCCCATGACTTCCTTTCTCATTGCTTTGATTTCCGTAGAATTTAAGAAGCAAATAAGAGAAGAAGGAGAATGTAAGTGTGAGTTGAGCTTATTTCTTGGAATAGTTGGTAGCTGGGGCTATGCCAGGGCAGTGAGGAAGTGAGGCAGGTATGTGTACACTTTCAACCTTTGCCTTTAGTGTTCTCTATATATATTTTCCTAGAGGATGTGGCCTGAAGAAGTGGAATATAATGCTGAGAATCTGGAATAAGCTATTATGCTTTCCTCTTTTCTCAATATCTGAAGGAAATGAAACTGAATGCTGGGGGACTTAGATGGTGGTGAAGGTGCTGCCATTGGTGCAGTTGGAGGAGTATGGTAGCTCTGTCTGCCTTTCTAGGTCTTCTCATGAAACGCTTGGGAACTCACTCTACCATCTTGTGCCTGCTGCTGGTGGTTGGACCGTAAGAAGGAAATTACAGACCATAGGTAGAAGAGGGTTTGATGCCTTGTGTATAGATGAAGTGGTGAGGAAAAAAAAAAAAAAAAGAGTGGATATGTGTAGGGACTGTTTAAGAAAAAAGAACTGACTACAAAGAGCTGAGTTAAACTTGAATGTTCTACATAGGACAGAATAGTGGTGGTGGTTTGTGTCCCAAGACAAAATATTTGATTTGAAAATAAATATCTTATTTTTTAATTTAATTTTATTTTTTTCAGTGTTCCAAGATTCATTGTTTATGCACCACACCCAGTGCTCCATACAATATGTGCCCTCCTTAATACCCACCACCAGCCTTACCCATTCCCCCCCTTCTAAAACCCTCAGTTTGTTTCTCCAAGTCCACAGTATCTCATGGTTCATCTCCCTCTCTGATTTCCTCCAATTCACTTTTCCTTTCCTTCTCCTAATGTCCTCCATGTTATCCCTTATGTTCCCCAGGTAAGTGAAACCATATGATAATTGACTTTCTTTGCTTGACTTATTTCACTCAGCATCATCTTCAGTCCTGTCCATGTTGATACAGAAGTTGGGTATTCATCCTTTCTGATGGGGACATAATACTCCATTGTATATATGGACCACATCTTCTCTATGCATTCATCCATCTTGGCTCTTTCCACAGTTTGGCGATTGTGGCCATTTCTGCTATGAACATTGGGGTACAGATGGCCCTTCTTTTCACTCCATCTGTATCTTTGGGTAAATACCCAGCAGTGCAATTGCAGGATCATAGGGTAACTATTTTTAATTTTTTGAGAAATCTCCATACTATTTTCCAAAGTGGCTGTACCAACTTGCATTCCACCAACAGTGTAAGAGGGTTCCCCTTTCTCCACATCCTCTCCAACACTTGTTGTTTCTTGTCTTGTTAATTTTGGTCATTCTAACTGGTGTAAGGTAGTATCTCAATGTGGTTTTGACTGGAATTTCCCTGATGGCTAATGATGATGAACATTTCTTCATGTGTCTGTTAGCCATTTGCAGACATTTCTCCAAAGAAGACATACAAGTGAAAAAAATTTAACTCTAAGATCCATTTGAGATTAATGTTAAAATGGTCCTTTTATATTAAATTTATATTTTTTAAATATGATAAGACTTTTCAGTACCAGCTCCATTATTTAAAAAGAATGTGATATAAAAATTTACAGTAAGCTTTAGGCTTAATGTAATTGATAAAGAAGCATACAAAGGGCACACACACACACACACACACACACACACACATAGATATATATATAAGTGAATATTTCTGTTTTGTTAAGTCAAATGCTGGGAAGTAAGGAACTTAGCAGGATTGTAGAGAAATAGTAGTGCTAATAAGTGAGAAATCTACCTTAAATGGTGGTTTGTAAACTTAGATTTTAAAATACTATTAACATAGTTAAGTCTTGAATATATCTGTAAGTTTAATGGTTGGGAATTGCATTTTACTTTAGGATGGAGGTGATATATGAATCGACTAAGTTGGGTTTTTCTTAACTGTTAAGGCTAAGTTTCAGCAATATTTCAATAAAACTGAAAATCAAAGGGAAAGTTATTATCTTGGAGGTTATTTCTAAACTTAATTATGACACTCACAGGAGTACCCACTTGCTTTTTAATGACCCTAATAGTATTGTTGGTCTATTGAAAAAGACAGAGGCCTTGAATCAGATAAACTCAAATTTTTCAATCTATTAGCTACATGACTTTTTGAACCCTCTCTGATCCTCTGATTACTCATCTGTAAGATTAGAGATAATAATTCCAACAATATGGAATTATTCAGAAGACTATAGAAGAATGTATAGGATTTTCAAAAAAACCCCATGTATTTTTATATTACATGTGGTAGAATACATAATTTTTACAAAAGAAAGCAAAGAATAACATGATAATATATATAGAAGACCCAAAATGCCACCAAAAATCTACTAGAACTGAAGAAAAAAAAAGAATGAGACATCAATGAAATTGTGTCTTTCCAGGGTTGCTATTTAGATAATTCTCTGAGTCCTTTGTTGGGTATTTCAGGGGAAATGTTTGAGGAAAAATGGTATTGTGTCAATCATTAAGACAAGCATGATTGTCTTGGATATGATTCCAATTATTTTGTGATACAATTGACCAGTGGGCTTAATCAAATAAGATTTATACATATTCTATCTGTAGACTAGGAAAAATATTCTCTCTTTTTAGAAAAAAAAAAGATTTTACTTATTTATTAGAGAGAGAGAGCACGAGCACAAGCAGGGGGAAAGGCAGAAAGAGAAGCAGACTCCCAGCTGAGCAGGAGCCCAACACAGGACTCAGTTCTAGGACCCTGGGATCATGGCCTGAGTGGAAGGCAGATGCCTAGTTGACTGAGCCACCCATGCTCCCCAGGAAGATACTTTCTTTAAGAGGTACACTCTGAGCAAATTTGTGGAAGAGCTCCATTTGAACTTTGCTTTCTCAGACCTGCTGTTGGCCACTGAACATGCTGTTTTGTTTTTCTAGAATGCTCTTACCTTTTCTTTATCTGACAAACTCCTGATAATCCATCAAAACCAAGTTCAAATATTATCTCCTTTGAGAAGCACTTTCAGTTCTCCTAGGCACTCCTTTCTTTGTGTTTTATCCTGATGAATTTATTTACTAGCTATAATACCACCTTCAGCATATCACCTTTAACCTGCTAACTTATCTCTCTTTCTCTAGCCTGTATGCTTCTTGAGGCTAATTGTCTTGGGGATACTGTCTAAAATAGTGTCTAATACTATAGTAAATTCCCCAGAAAAGATGATTGACTGGATTAATTAGTTACGTATTTATCAAAATTAAGTTATATTTGTGGGAAATTTTATTTGCTGAAAAAATCCAGAACCAGGAAGTGTTGAAAATGTAAGAATTTGTGGCAAAGTGGTCAACATTTATTTTTTTAAAGACATGTTTATTTATTTTAGAGAGAAGAGAGAGTGTGCAAGCAGGGGGAGGTCCAAGGTATAGAGAGAGAGAGAGAGAGAGAGAGAATCCTCAAGCAGATGCCCTCCTGAGTTGTTGAGCCTGAGGTGGGGCTCTGTCCCAGGACCCTGAGATCATGACCTGAGCCGAAATCAAGGGTCAGATACTTACCCTACTGAGTCACCCAGGTGCCGCAGAGTGGTCAACATTTTTACATCATTTCATTTTATACTTACACTTATTTGCTTTCCTTTTTTTTTTTTTAAGCATAGTTGACACATACTATTGTAGTAGTTTCAGGTGTACAACATAGTTATTAGGCAAGTTTATATATTATGCTATGTTCACCACAAACGTAAGTACCATTTGTCACAACACAACACTATTATGATGTCATTGACTATATTCCTTACAATGTGCCTTTTATTCCCATGATTTATTCATTCCATAACTGGAAGCCTGTATCTCCCACTGCCCTTCATGCATTTTGGTTTTTCCTCCACCCCCATTCCCTCTGGCAGCCCTCAGTTTCTTCTCTGAGTTTATAAGTCTCATTCTGCTTTATGTTTATTCATTTGTTTTTTTAGATTCCACATATGAGCAAAATAATATGGTATTTTTGTTCAGTATGACTTATTTTGCTTAGCAAATACCCTCTAGGTCCATCAGTGTTATTGTAAATGGCACAACCTCATCCTTTTTATAGTTAATAATATTCCATTATGTATATAATATGTATTATATACATAATGGAATATTATCCTCCTTATTCACTAATCTATTGATGGATACTTTGTTTGCTTCTATTAGCTACTATAAATAATGCTGCAATAAACACAGGGGTGTATATACCTTTTGAAATTAGTGTTTTTGCATTCTTTGGGTAAGTACCCACCAGTAGGATTATTGGATCATATGGCATATATATGTTTTTAAAATTTTTAAGGAACCTCTACAGTGGCTGTACCAATTTACACTCCCACCAATAGTGTACAGGGGCTCCTTTTTCTTCACGTCCTCACCAACACTTGTTATTTCTATTTACTTTTTAAAATTTTAGCCATTTGGACAGGTATAAGGTGGCATGTCGTTGTGGTTGTGATTTGCATTTCTTTGATGATTAATGATGTCAAATGTCTTTTCATGTGTCTGTTGGCCATCTGTATATCTTCTTCAGGAAAATGTCTATTCAGGTCCTCTGCCTATTTTAATCAAATTATTTATTTTTTTTTGTATTGGTTTGTATACATTCTTTATGTATTTTGGATATTAACCCCTTATTAGAGATATCAATTGAAAATATCTTCTCTCATTTAGTAGGTTGCCTTTTTGTTATGTCGATGGTTTCCTTTGATGTGCAAAAGTTTTTTATTTTGATATAGTCCCAATAATAAATTTTGGTTTTTTTCCCCCTTGTCTTAGGAGACATACCTAGAAAAATGTTGCTACAACAGAGCAATGCCAGAGAAATTACAACTTGTGCTCCCTTCTAGAATTTTTGTGGTTTCAGGTCTCACATTTAGGTCTTTAATCCATTTTGAATTTATTTTTGTGTATGATATAAGAAAGTTGTCCAGTCTCATTTTTTTGCACATAGCTGTCCAGTTTTTCTGACACCATATTGAGACTACCTTTATCCCATTGTATATTTCTGCCTGCTATGTCATAGATTAATTGACCATATAAGTGTAGGTTTATTTGTGGGCTTTCTTTTCTGTTCTATTGATCTCTGGCCTATTTTTGCTACTACCCTACTGTTTTGATTACTACAGCTTTGTAGTAAATCTTAAATCTGGAATTGTGATATTTCCAGCTTTGTTTTTCTGTCTCAAGATTTTTTTTTTTGGTTATTTGGGTTTTTTTTTTTGTTTGTTCGTTTATTTTTTTGGTGATTCCATACACATTTTAGTATTATTTATTATAGTTCTGTGGAAAATGTTATTGGTATTTTGATAGGGAATGCATTAAATCTGTGGATTGCTTTGGGTAGTATGGACATTTTAACAATAATAATTCTTCCAATCCATAAGTTTGGAAAATCTTTCCATTGATTTGTGTCACCCTCTATTCCTTCCTCAGTCTATTACAGTTTTCAGAGTATAGATCTTTGACCTCTTTAAGTTTCTTCCTAGGTATTATATCCTTTTTGGTATAATTGTAAGTGGAGTTATTTTCTCAATTTCTCTTGCTACTATTTCATTATGAGTGTATAAAACACTACTGATTTCCAGGTATTCATTTTATATTTTGCAACTTTACTGATTTGTTGTTTCTAGTTTTTTGATGTAGCCTTTAGGTTTCTATGTACAGTATCATTTCATCTGCAAATAGTGACCGTTTAACTTCTTCTTTCCCAATATGAATGCCTCATGTTTCTTTTTCTTGTCTGGTTCCTGTGAGTAGGACTTCCACTACTATGTTGAATAAATGTGGTGATGGTGGACATCCTTGTCTTGTTCCTTATCTAGAGGAAAAGTTCTCAGGTTTTCCCTATTAAGGATGATGTTAGCTGTAGGTTTTTCATATATGGCCTTTATTATGTTGAGGTTTGTTCTCTCTAAACCTACTTGGTTGAGGCTATTTATCATGAATGGATGTTGCACTTTCTCAAATGCTTTTCCTTCACCTATTAAGATTACCATGTGATTTTTATTCTTTGTTTTATTGATGTGGTATATCACATTGATTGATTTGTGAATATTGAACCACCCTTGCCTCCTAGGTATAAGTTCCAGTTAGTTATAATGAATTTTTCTCCTAGTGTATTGTTGAATGCAGTTTTCTAATTTTTTTTTGAGGATCTTTGCATCTATGTTTATCAGTGATATTGGCCTATAATTTTCTTTTTTTTGTGGTATCTTTGTCTGGTTTTGGTATCAGGATAATACTGTCCTCAAAGAATGCATTTTGAAACTTTCCTTCCTCTTCTATTTTTTGAAATAGTTTGAGTAGAATAGGTATTAACTCTTCTTTAAATGTTCACTAAAATTCACTTGTGAATCGTTCTATTTCTAGACTTACTTTTTGAATCTGAATATAATTTCACTACCAATAATTTGTTCAGATTTTCTATTTCTCTTTTTATACTTTTATGCTTTTTAAAGAAAGTACTTTTTTACTCATATTTTATTTTATTTTTTAAAAGATTTTATTTATTGTGGCACCTGGGTGGCTTAGTGGGTTAACGCCTCTGCCTTTGGCTGGGGTCATGGTCCCGGGGTCCTGCGATCGAGCCCGCATTAGGCTCTTCCTTGGTGGGGAGCCTGCCTCCTCCTCTCTCTCTCTGCCTGCCTCTCTGCCTACATGTTTAAAAAAAAAAAGATTTTATTTATTCATTTGACAGAGAGAGATCACAAGTAGGCAGAGAGGCAGGCAGAGAGAGAGGGGGAAGCAGGCTCCCTGCCAAGCAGAGAGCCTGATGCGGGACTCGATCCCTGGACCCTGGGATTATGACCCGAGCCGAAGGCAGAGGCTTAACTCCCTGAGCCACCCAGGCACCCCTTATTTTATTTTTTTTCGAAGATTTTATTTAATTATTTGTCAGAGAGAGAACACAAGTGAGGGAGTGGCAAGCAGAGGGAGAAATGGCTCCCTGCTGAGCAGGGAGGCTGATGCAGAGCTCAATCCTAGAACCCCAGGATCACGACCCGGGCCAAAGGCAGACACTTAACCGACTAAGCCACCCAGGTGCCCCTTTACTCCTATTTTAAATAAATGGAACGGAAATCAAATTAATATACAATTATAACTATGTAGTTATTGTATTTTGCTGATGATAGTAATGATAGGTGATGAATCATAAAGATTTAAGAATACTCTTCTTGGAAGTTTGATGATGCATGATTATGTGTAGAAAAAAGAAGAGTTGTTTAGATATTTCGAGGAATGTGATAATGGATCAAAATAGTTAGAAGAAAGTTTTAAAAAAAGACCTGAAATTGAATGAAGAGTATAACAGAGATAGCAGTATGATTATTTTAGGATACAAAAGACATGGCTATGTTTATAGACTGAAGGAGAAAAGCCAGGAGAGAGAGATGAGGGAGGAGAAAATGGGTTAAAGGGAAGTAACATTTAGAGGGTCCAGGAGAGAATGGGATTGGATTGGAGCACCGATAAAATAATTTATATATAAATAAAAATATAAATTAAAAATATATTTTATATATAATTTATATATAAAATAATATATATATATGTATATATATATATATATAACACTATAATTCAGTTTTAGATACAGAAAAAAGAAGAGGTGGCTGGAGCACAAATAGTTATATATGAGGGCAGTGGCAGGAAATTGAGCCTAAAGACTGGCATCTTAACAGTGTAGAAAATCAGTTTGGTAATCTTTGGAATGTCATGTTGATTAGAGTACAGACTATATTATGATAGATGGCAGGAAATTTAACAGAACTCTGAGACAAAATGATATTCTTAGGAAAATGTGAACTGCTTTTGATCTTCTTTGTTGATAGAGATTGAAAACAAATGCATTTATGAGTGTAATAGCACCATGCAAGTGCCAGAGATTATAATCATCTCTCTCAGTAAAGATACTCAGTTGGGAAAATAGGTATGATTAAATGGGGAGACCACTTGGTTAAGTTTTTTGGTAGGTCATCCTTATCTTTTCTCATGTCAATAAATTCTACTCTTCAGCTTTTTATTTGACTCCTCAAGAGACTTTAATAACTTCAAAATCCATTTCCATACATATTCCCTCCATCCCTGAAAATACATTTTAGCTAACTCTTCAGTTCTTTTGGCATAAAACTATTCCTCCCTGAGCACATGGGCTTCTTACTCATGGACTCTGGTTAATTGCCTTGAGTCAATAAAGGGGTAGGGATTGATCTTGAGGAAAATAAACATTTTGTGACATATGAACTTCAGGTGAAGTTTTTGCGTGGTGTCTAAACAAGCAGAGGCTGTTTTCCTCTAGCAAGAGGTAAAGTACTGCTTTCCATGCCTAAAAGATTTAGGGGAGCTGGAGATTTAAGATTCTTAAGCTTATCCACCCAAATATCCTACACCAGGGCTTTCTCCTATTAGGGTTTTTGACATGAAGACATGTCAAGATTGCGTATTCTCCTTTCAGTGATGCTGTTTTTATAGTGAGATTTAAGTAAGATCTTCAGCACAGTTTGCCCCAAGACAATAGGAGATGAGCATCGCTTTAAAAACTGTCGCTGAGACATTCTGATTTCCATAGCATGCTTTAATTTTACTTAATTTCAATGGTTCAATCTATCATTTTCTGTATGAAAGTGTTTTTAGTGCTTAGGAGAATATAATTCACCCCACTCTTAAAATTATCATTGCTCCCCTATTTTTAAGTGCCAAGTCTAATAAGTATTCTCAATGTCTTAACTACCACCACTTCATTGAATGAAGCATAGAGGAAAGCCTTAGTAATTGTCATTCTCTATGTGCCAGGGTTATTAGTGCCTCTCTTTGCACCAGCAATGGAATCACTGTTGACATCACACTAAGGAATAATCCAACTGCAAAATCCTATCCTGAGAATATTCTTCCAAGCACCACTCTGATTATCAACTCTTTTTTGAGTTATAACAAAGCAGAGCCCAAGACAAAAAAGTCAAAAGTATGTGCTAATAAGTTATTAAGGCATGCAAACTGAGGAAGTCAAAGGTAAAAGAAAAGAAGAGGAATGAAGAAGAGAAAGAAGAAAAGCCAATATAAGAGTACATTGGTGAGTTGTCTATGGCTTAGTATCATACAACTAATGATTCATTCCCTTGGCGCGATCTTCTAAGAGACCACTTACAGTAATGTATTCCAGGACAATCCATACAGGGAAGGATGGGAGGACCTAGGCTCTGATTGCTACAATCATTTGTCAAATATTTGCCACATAGGGCATCATACTATTGGATATAAAGTGTTCGTATGGATGTAGTTTTCATGCCTCAACGGCAGCAGGACAATCCCCAAACAAGGAGCAAGAGACATATGATGTAGCCAAGAGGCAAAATGCTGTTGAATTTTGCCTTCCTGAATCTGACTGATGCTCATGCAGAAATGTTTGCCGCAGTGGTGGCTGGAACAAAACAAGGACCAAGGGTCCTGGAGATGGATGAGGCTAAGAAAGATCTGAAGTGCTATGTAAGAGTTTTCTGACACAATTAAGGTAAGCAATTTATTAATCAATATAAAATATGTAAAAAGTAAAAAGTATACATTTTAACCCTTCTAACAATTTTATTATCTAGGCACTTGAGAGATACTATAGTCAAATGTCTCTCAGATGCTCTTTTTGCAAAAATAAATCATTCAATTTTGTGACATCTGTATAGTTTCTTTTCATATAATTTGATATAATGTGGTTTCTCCTAAAGAGATACTGTTAAAATATCTTGGTGACACTAATAATGCTACTGTTGATTAGAATTTATTTAGAGAGATCTGTGTGTAACTGTGCTATGAATCTAAGTACCTATAGTACTTATGGTTGTATCTACTTCCCTTAGGTTTACAGTGGCCCTTTATGAGTTTGATTTCCGAGGAACCACAGTGACCTTTTCCTTCACAAGCTGAAGAATAAACATTTTGATGTAATATGAAGTTATGCTCTCTGCCAACCAACAAGGCACTGTCCTCAGTTGTTGCGATATTTCTTGGTGAACCACTTAAATATTTTACTATTGGAAAAAGAACAAATAAAGAGTATGCATATTGATACATTGAGAGAACATATAGTTTGTAAACTCACATAAGGAAATGATGGATGTCATTGGGCACCCAGAAACCAGCAGATTTTTAGCTTTAACTGGGTGCTAATTCAATGTAATCTGATTTACTATGTGCTCAACTGGGAAAGAAAAGCATAAAATTGAAATAATATTTGAAATGTGGGAAAGTTACCTATGAAGACTTCCAAAGTTGAGGCGTCATAGAAATTTTTACTGTTTTCTTACTTTTCTTGGATCAATTCCTCCTTTAAACATATACATTCTTTTTGTCTTTGGAAATGTGACTTTCAGATTTATTTTTTTCAGGAATATGTTTTGTACGACTGTGATATTTTATCTTCCCTTTTGAGTGACCTCACTGCAAAAGTGTTTGGGGAGAAGATTGTGAAAAGTTGTCCTCATTAGGAAACTAGGGATTGAAGAGATTTAGAGAGAGAGAAGGAATCAAACACATTTTACCTTAGGAAGGAGTAAACTACATTGGGATATGTTATTTTAAATAAAGTTACCAAAGTGGCTTTGTTTTCATAGATCCTGGCTTCTACACCTAGTATGTCAGATGAGAAATCAAGATCTAGTAACACTGACAGTGGCACTGATACTGGAAGTGATAGCTGTAATGTCAGTGAGACCACAGAGAGTTTGTCATCATTTGATGTGTCTGAAGAAGAAAACATCTAATCTTAGAAGACATACTGGGGGAACCAGCTTCTGGGCAACTGACTTGTGAGTTTGAAATCAATGAAGAGAAACTTTCAAAAGCTGAAGCTACAGATGTTAACATTGTGATTCAGAAAGATCAGATGCAGCATTACCTATAGATAAATTTTTCTCTCTCCTTCCTCCTCCCCCTCCTCCTCTCATTCTCCCTCTTCTTCCTGTCTGCCCTCTATCTTTCTCTCTCTCAAAAATACTGATGCCTTCCATCATTTTCCCCTCTAATATTAGACAAGATTTTTTTTCTTGTTATTCTTTAGTTGACTTGCTGGTTTGAATAGTTTGCTTTTACTGGAGTCTATATTCTGAAAAACAAAACCAAAAACAAAACAAAAAAAGTGTTTAGAAATTTTATGAGAGTATGTAGTTGGTTTTATTTAAGCTAAATATGGATCTGTTAAATTCCATTCTAGCATAGATTCTTAGACTTTTCATCAGTCCTATTGAATCAATAATTCTTTCAGGATAGGGACTGGCAATCAAAAATTTAACAAGGTTCACACACAATTCTGATTATAGGACTATAAATTTAAAAGCAGGTCCAAAATGATTCTGCCTGAAGAGTAGTCTGTTAATCATAATTCCTAAATATATTATATATATGATATATATGTACATATATCATAAATTCCTCAATATACTTTGAACCTAATGAGATACAGTGCATTCTTATTTTTCGCTAGACATATTCTAACTGTTCTTTTCACTTTTTAAGCATTTCTTTGACATTCTTCCTTAATTTTTTGAAAGATTAAATTTTAATATAAATATTATTAATGGGAAAATAGAAACTCCTTTTTCTAGGGTTAAATGTCACCTAGGCTTTGAATATTAACTCTAGTAATCACTAGACTTTTTATAAAAAACTTTACTGTAGGTACATCAAACCTTGTTTGCTTCAGAATCCGTGGCTAGGAGCTGATAGCAGAAGAGTCCTTTGCTCTGTTTCATGCTCTGTGATACTAAAACTCTAAAAAAAAGTTACATGATGCATAAGACTGTGAAAGCCTAAATACATGCACCAAAAATCATAACACACAGGTGAGATTCCTTCAAAAATTAATATTTAATTTTACTTTTAAACCTGTGACACTGCTTATGAGTAGTAGCCAAAGGTGTAACCTCAGCATCAAACAGAAAATATGTGTTTGTTATGTGTTTGCTCAATAAACATTAATATAAGTGTATTGATCATATTTTTACGAAAGCATGTAGGGTTCTTTTCAGAACAAGTTAAGATTTTTTTTCCTCTTGTGGTGAGCTTGTCACCTCTTTTTTCCCTGACCAAAGAATAAATAACTATTTTATTCTTGACTCAGCTGATCATCACTGCTGCTGAAATTTCATAGGCCAATTTCAAGGCCTAGGTGGCAATATCACACAGGAGATTTAGCTTTTATAAAAGCTCTTAGGAATGGTGTTACTGGTGGCAGTGATTATGGTGGTGATCAAGATATCTAGCCTTCTCCTCTGTTGCTTAGAACCCATGTTTTCTGTTAAGACCAATAATAATGGTGATATTACTATTAATAGCAGTTAAGTTTTATTGCGTCTTTATTATGTGCTTATACCAGGTACATTATTCACATTATCATTAATCTTCACAGCCATTTGGCACATTAGATATTCTTGTTATCCTGCTTTATAGGTGAATAAGAGTGATAGGCAGGGTTGGGATACAAACCCAAGTTTTTGTTTGTTTCTGCTGGTATACAGAGCATATCTCCTACTCAGCCCTGGTCTTCCACATAGGAACAGGTATAACAATATGAAACTTTATCAGCTTCCTTGTATTGCTGCTTTGAGATTGTAAATAAATACATAGCAGACATACCTTCAATGTGTGACCATCCTCTACCATTTTAAAAAAATGCAAGTATTAGATACAGTGAATGCTGAGGCTCTACTTATTCTGAAAAATCTTCACTCAGGCAAAATGACTAGTTATACTGCTTAGAAAAATAATACACTTGTTAAATTTTTTCATAAAAGGACTCTGAAAAAAATAAATCTGTCATATGGGAAAACTTTGCATATCTGAATTTTTACATTGTCTATCTGTAGGTTGATACTTCCTTAAATTTATGTTTTTCTAGGACTTAGGAATCACCAGCACTAAATGAGGTAGTAGATCTTTCAAGAATGTACTGCCTTATGTGATTATCCTTCAATACTTAACCTCTGTTTCAAAGAGCTAAGAATAAAATTACTACTTCTATTTGGTACAGAACACTTACACCATTTCTAAAAATGGCAGGTCAACCACATGGAAATTTGCAAACATTTTAAATTCAATAAGGCAAAAATTTAAAGGCATAATACTTTGGTTTTCCAGATACTACTTTTTTTTTATTATGCATCTTAAACATTGCTACCAGCAAACAATGCATGTTTCTAGGAAAAATAGTTCCATCATATATAAATGTGCTCAACAAGAGAAACTATTTTAAGCACATATAAAATGATACATATTCCCAAGAATTCTAATCATATAATTTCTTTGAAGAAACAATACTATTGATATATATTTACATTAAAGTAATAATTTACATAAATTTTGTGTTTATACTTTATTAATTAAAACAGAAAAAGGAATGTAAAAGTCATTTGTCAGCTATTGTGAAACTGAAGAAACTTAGTTTCTGTATTTAGCATAGTGCTTCCCAGTTTGCTATTACTTTTGTGTAGTTCATTGCAATCTCATTTTGGATTGACACCTTAGCTGGAAAGAAAGGATACATTTTGGAGCTGACTTCAACCAAAGAGAATATGAAGTGGGAGAGAGAGGTTGTTTTCTCATGGGGTCAAAGAATAAATCTTGGATCTCATGGACAAAGGAGAGTGAGTAAAGCAATAGAGTTTTATTAAGGGAAGATACAGAAAGAGCTTTCAGGAGTGAGAGGGGTTCCAACAGGGTTGCCAGGGAGGGCTTTCAGGGTTGGTCTTTTATAGAAAGCTGATGGGGGCGGTGGGGGGGGGGAACCTAAATCCTTTTAACATCTCTATTGATAGCACCTTGGAGTAAGGACTAGTGATAACACCTTCAATGGCTTACTTCCTTTTTAGGGTCCAGTAATTCTTGGCTGGTCACAAATAGCTGTTATAACAAGCCCCCACCTCTGACACCTAGACCCAGATGGTCTGGTTTATTTCCTTTTCCCTGGTTTCCTTACACCTCCACATTTTTGGAATTTTTGTGAGCCTGATCCCACAGCTACCTCTCTCTACCTAGCACCCCTGCCTGTCCCTTCCTCAAACATAGCATAATACGTTTTATAATGACTGAAGCCTGGTAAGAGAATTATTCCCATTGCCTTAGCACAGTATAAAAGGACACTAAGTTACATGAAACTAAAGCAATGCCTTTGTGAAATGTTGAGAAACCCACATAATACAATACATTAAAGCACAGTGGTGTAGTTGTAAAACTACATTGTTTCTGTCAGCACAGTATCACTCTGCATGCAGAGGACATTCCACTGTATACTTAAGAAATCCCATCTGATATGTACTTGTGTTTTATTTAAGTCCTAACTAATGAATTGATGCCATAAACAACATTTTAAAAATTCACTTATTTTTAAAATTTTACTACTTTTTTCTTTATATATAGTTTACATACAATGTTATGTTGAAGGGGAAAACTACCCAGAGCAGGCCCAGGCCAGGAAGCCCCAGAAGATGGAAAATTACTAACAATAAGCTAGAGATAACCAGAAGCCCTACTGGGAACAAAAGATAACCAGCTGTTTCTGCTTCTGTAAACAGGCTTCGTGACACAGGCTCCCTGCTGTACCCTTCCTGCCTAAAGCAGCCTCTGCTCCCCCTGTTTAAACCCACCTACCAACAGTCCTCAAAGCCTTTGGAACCTGACTGCCTACAGTCCCTTGTAAAAGCCCTATAACCATGTTGCCCAGGGCCCAGACCTTCGAGCATGAGCTAATCTGGGTCCGCGGTCATAAAATTGCATTCTCCTATTTCTCCGAGTGTCGCTTCGCCTCTTGAAGGTCTCACTTTTATTTTTTCCACAACAGTGTGAGTTTTAGGTGTATGCCATAATGAAGCAACAATTCTGTACATCGCTCAGTGCTTATCAGGAAAAGTGTAGATACCATCTGTCATCACATGTTTCACATGTTATTACAATACTATTGACAATATTCCCTATGCTGTACTTTTCATCCCCATGACTTAGTCACTTTATAACTGGAAGTTTGTACCTCTTATTTCCCTTTACCTATTTTGCCTATTCTCCTATCCCATTCCAGCCATCACTGATGTGGGACACAGAGGCAGAAGAAAATCATTAAAATTCCTTACCTACTGACAAGCCCTTGAAACAGGCAGAGTGGCTCTCCTCTAGGGACTTAACTGCCCTCACCTTGAGGTTTTGCTAAGGACAATCCTAGCCTGACCAACCCCCTAGTCCGACAGGTCCAACCAGGATCCTGTAAGTCTACTTTAACAATTCCTTTAGGAAACTTCATCTCTAAACCTCCAAGATAGTGTTGAGAATCATTCCCAAGCATATGCCCCACTGATATATATCTAAAGGGTCACACAAGAAGATTTTTACTACTGGTAATAAATAAACTTTCTCCCAACAATAGCTAGCCCCTCAAGGTCCTGGAGACCTTGCTTCCAAAATTCCTTAGAGACTTATATCATCCCTAATCCCCTTTGTCCTCACCCACCACTGAGTCCACCCCTACTCTGCCTTTAAAAACTCTGACTGTAATTTGGTTCGGGGTCCAAGTCCCTACTCCGCTGTGTCGGGTATACTTGGGCCCAAGCTTAAGCTTGTCAAATAAACCCTCGTGTGATTACATTGGTGTTGGCTCCTTGGTGGCCTCTCAGACGCGAAAACTCGGGCGTAATAATCACTAGTTTGTTCTCTATATTTATGACTGCTTCTGTTTTGTTTTTTCGATTTCACAAGTAAGTGAAATCATATGGCATTTGTCTTTGTCTGTCTGACTTCTTTTTTTCCTTTCCAATTTATTTAAATTCCTGTTAGTTAATACGCAGTGCGATTTTAGTCACAGGGTTAGAATTTAGTGATTCATCACTTTTATACAACACCTGGTGCTCATTACAACAAGTGCCTTCCTTAATCCCCATCACCTGTTTAACCCATCCCCCACCCACCTCTTCTCTGGTAACCATGTTTATTGTTCAATATTAAGAATCTGCTTCTTGATTTTCCTCTCTCCCCACCCCCCAATATTCATTTGGGATTCATATTGATTCTTAAATTCCACATATGAGTGAAATCACATGTTATTTGTCTTTCTCCGACTGACTTATTTTGCTTAGCACAATACTCTAACTCCATCCACATCGTTGCAAATGTTAAGATTTCATTCTTTTCTATGGCTGAGTAATACTTTGTTGTAGATATATACCACATCTTCTTTATCCATTCATCAGTTGGTGAATGCTTGGGCTGCTTCTATATATTGGCTGCTGCAAATAATGCTGAAGTAAACATAAGGGTCTATATACCTTTTTGAGTTAGTGTTTTGATTTTCTTGGGGTAAATATTCAGCAATAGAATTACTGAATTGTATGGTTTTTCTATTTTTAATTTTTTGAGGAAACTCCATTCTGTTTTCCAAGTGGCTGCACCACTTTACATTCCCACCAACAGTGCATTGACTGTTCCATTTTCTCTTTATCTTGTCCAACACTTGTTTTTTCTTGTCTTTTCAATACTAGTCATGCTAACTGGTATAAGGTGATATCTTATTTTGGTTTTGATATGCATATCCTTGGTGATTAGTGATGTTGAGCATCTTTTCATGTGTCTGTTGGCTTGTATATCTTCTGTATATCTGTGTATCTTCTTTGGATAAATGTCTATTCAGGTTCACTTCTCATTTTCCATTTTTAAAGCAGATTTGTTTCTTTAGTGTTGAGTTGAATAAGTTCTTTATATATTTGGGGTATTAACCTCTATCTAATATATCATTTTCAAATGCCTTCTCCCATTTAGCAGGTTACATTTTTGTTTTTATTTTCTCAGTTAAAGAAATGTAAATTTTTCATCTTAAAATAAGGAGAGGCTAGACATAATTGGAATGTGAATTTCACTGGCCTGCCTGACTTAACTGATAACATTTTGTGGGAAAAATATTGCTTATTATTATTAAATTTAATACTATGAAAGTATGTTTTAGATGAATGTATAATGAAGCCTTTTATTCTTTTTTTGGTGAGTGGGTCAGGATTGTATTTGACAAATAATTATAGTGGACTATGAATCACTTAACTTCAGTTGGGTAGGAAGCTTTCTTCACAGATATTTTCTGTGGAAAATCTGTATTTTCACAAGGGATAAATGGTTCTATTGAAGGTCTAGTAACTAACTATGAGGTAATGCCAGCTATTTGAGAAAAAAAGACATAGGAGGTTAAATTGGAGGAAAAGGGCTATAAGGGCTACTATAAGGGCTAGCCCTAGAATACCAGACAGGTGTTACCATTCATCGTGTTGCCTTTCCTAAATCAGATATCTTGCATATAAAATAAAATTTGCTGTTGATCATCTTAGAAAAGGTGTTGTTTCTTGAAAATTGAAGAGGAGTGTCAGGTTGGAGTATTATCTGAAGGATGATTATCTGAAGGAAGAGATGGACAGTTCAAGAGCCTTGCCATGCTTCATCCAGCATGACCTTCAGAATTATGATTCCTGACTCCATCACCTACCATATTGGACCCATGGGTTGCCTTCTCATTGTCCCATCTGATTTTGTTTTCTGAGTGAGAGAAAAATAGAGCAACACCAGTAACTAAGTTCAAAGATACTTTACTGTCTTATAACACTAGTTCCAACATGAAAAATATGCAAGGACCTATTCTATTTTATTTTAAGCATCCAAAATGAGATATGGACATAAACTTATGAAATAATTTATATACTCATAAAACATAAAACATGGTGACTATCACTCAGACTTTGAATATATTTTCTTCCTCCCCACAGGGGTAAATTTAGGATTGAGTGACAGTTTGATGCAGGAATATCTGAAGCTGGGGAACACAATCTTAACACTATCAGGGGATGATATCTTTGGAAGACCCATGCCCTTGAGGACAACATCCAGACCATTTCTTACACAGGAAGACCCATGTCACCAAGAAGTGCTGACAACGTTTTCAAGTTGATCTCATTCAGGACAGAAAAAGATTAGCAGTATAATCCTTGTGTAGAAAATAGATCTTGCCCTTTGAAGTTTTGTCGTTTTGCAGCACTGGTCATGCTGATTAGCTGCCATACCTATAGTACCTTCTTTGCCTTCCTGTTTTATTTGTTTAAGTGAGAACATGAGAAAGGAAGCTAACATTTTTTTTTAAAGATTTTTATTTTTTTATTTGACAGAGATCACAAGTAGGCAGAGAGGCAGGCAGAGAGAGAGAGGGGGGAAAGCAGGCTTCCCTCTGAGCAGAGAGCCTGATGCGGGGCTCAATGCCAGGACCCAGAGATCACGACCTGAGCCAAAGGCAGAGGATTAACCCACTGAGCCACCCAGGTGCCCCAGGAAGCTAACATTTAATAAGCACCCATTCTGTCAGGTATTGTTCTTTGCCCTTCACATGATTGTTGAATTGGGTTTTCAAAACAGCCCTACTCATATTAGTGTCATTTTCTATTTACAGATAAGATCTTGGGAAGTTGTCTTAAATCGCAGAGCAAATTCATGGTAGAGAGAAGATTGGAAATTCATGTCTGTCTGTCTTCGTAGCCAGGCAGAGAAGATACCTTATAGTAATATCTTTAGTGTTTTTCTACAAAATGTAATAGTTCTACTAAAGCACATTTACAGAAACCAGCTTATATTTAAGTAGGTCTCAGGGGATTGTGGTTGACAGATTAGACCAGCCTATTTATGCAGGGAAACTTAATTTGGGATTTAAAGGAAATATATAAAGGTTCTTTAAGCTTCAACTATTCAGAGATATAGAATTTGTTACTATTTCATTTTTTAGTACTGATGATTAAATTCAGAAAAAAATTATAAACTTTACAGCTTGCTTCCTTTGGTCTATGGAAAAATAGGTATATTTCTTACTGTGGTTCAGAATAAATACTTGTCTTTTCCAGGTTGCACATTGACCTTTTGATATTTCTCAAATGTGTTCAACTGTAGTTGAAAGGAAATTTCTTTTTTTTTTTTTTAAGATTTTATTTGTTTATTTGACAGAGAGAGATCACAAGCAGGCAGAGAGGCAGGCAGAGAGAGAGAGAAGGAAACAGGTTCCCTGCTGAGCAGAGAGCCTGATGAGATACTCAATCCCAGGACCCTGAGATCATGACCTGAGCTGAAGGCGAGGTTTAAGCCACTGAGCCAACCAGGTGCCCTGAAAGGAAATTTCTACATCAGTTCACTCAATATATTTTTACATTGTGATTTAATAGGTGTGATACAAATTTTATTAAAACATTCTGATTTGCAACAATTCTATTGAAGTATTGTTTATTTTGCAATAAAAACTGAAAATGTTTAGCTTTGTTCTTTTAGAAACACTTGCATCATGATGGTAAATTCCTTTTTTTTTTTTTTAAGACAACATTCATGACATTTTTTTTTAAAAGATTTTATTTATTTTATAAAAAGCAAAAGCAATAACAGAGGGAGAGGGATCACAGAGGCAGAGGGAGAAGCAGACTTGCGGCTGAGTGGAGAGCCTGAATTGGGCTTTATCCCAGGACCCTGAGATCATGACCTAAGCTGAAGGCAGACACTTAATTGACCGAGCCACCCAGGAGTCCACACAATGGTAAATTCTTTAGAGTTTTGTGTTCAAATATTAAGTGTATTCCTAAATACTACCAGAATCAAATCAAGAAAATCATAAATTGGGACTCATTCCCCTGAAAACTGAGATTATAGAATATTATGCTGGAGATATTTTGTCAAAACTACCTTTTCTAAGGAAGTATTTATAGAAAAACATTGTGTTGTTTGTGGTATTTATTTTCTGTATCACGTATAATGAGCTGGATTTATTATTGTATATATTGTACATGCATAATTAAAATTCATACTGGATGATAAATTTTAATGAGAATTTTGGTGATTTTACTTTATACATAATTGACTATTATGATTTTAAAAACATTAAAAAATTTCTTCAAACAACTTTCCTTCATCCCTTGCATGTAGAGTTTTCTCTTTCACCTTTATTCTCTATAATGGACATGATAAATTAAGGGTATAATTAAAGACAGTAAGTGTGTGGTGGTAGCCAAGGTACAGAATTTTAAAGGGCAAATGTGGAATGAATCAACAGTGTGGATTTTGAAATCATCAGAAACAATGAGAGAAGAAAATAATTAAGGGAAAGACATTTTTATATCTTCAATGAAAGGGAATAGCAAGGAGGATAATTCAGCAGGGGAGCATTTTTGGAATTGACACTGAAGTAAGGCTACATGAGGGATATTAATGTTGAAATGTATCCACTTTTTATCTGAAATTCAAATATATCTTACATTTTTATTTTCCAAGTCTATTAGTTTTATATCAGAGGCATGTATTTCAATGGAGTAGAAAGGGAAAAAGAGGTCTTGAAACAGCAAAAAGGAGCAAGGAGTGTATTAAATTGTTTCTGGGCCAATCGTAAGGGATAAAGAAAATGAAGAAAAATTAGCCAGACTTGAAGAAGAAGCAAAGGAAGGAGAAAAATCCTCAGGGAAGAGCAGTTGGGTAAAAGGAATATTCAGTGTTTATAGATATAGGGAATTATTGATGACATTCTAAGGTCGAGAAGATACAGTGAAAGGGTTTAGTGAGGTTATAGAAGTAGATTCAAAGGAACATTAGAGTCCGGTAATAATGGATAGTGACCTTGCAAGTATAGACGTTGGATAGAAGAATGAGATAACCAGAGGAGTCTGGCTTGATGAAACTAGTTCTAAAGATGGTTTAAGTAGTCCAAATACTAACCATCATTTTAGGGATGGGTCTTTTAGGCAGTTAATGGTAATGAGACAAGGAATGCTGAAATGTGTGTGGTAGGGGGAGTGTGAATTACAGTGGTCTCACAAGAAGATTGGTGAATTTGGAAGCAAAGGTGATCCTACCAATTGCATATATGGCCGATGTGACAAAACAGATCATTATGAAAATAACAAATTATTGTGCAAATATTACATTTAAAAAAAAATGAAAGTCTATCTCTAGATGACACAATGCACCAAAATAAGTTTTAAATTGGTAGAGATCTAAATGTGAAAGACAACTGTTGCGCTCACAGAAAAAAATATAGGAAAATATTTTTATGACCTCAGGGTCATAAACCTCAGGGTTTTATGACTTAGAGCATTCAATTGCTATATAAAATTTATGTCATTAAGAAACATGTGATACATTAGACAATATTAAAATTAAGTACTGTAAGAGAAAAATTGTGGACATGTTTAAAATAGACCTTTATGTTTAAAATGTATATAACCAGCAGAGAATTAGTATAAAAAATTTAGTATAAAGAATTCCTAAAATTCATAAGAAAATGATGAATGAGACAGAATAAAAAGAGCAAAAGAATAGAAGCAGTTAATTATAGATGAGCAAGTGTGGTAATTGCCAATAAAATTGTGAAAAGATGTTTAACTTTGCTGTTACTCAAGGAAATGAAGATTTAATTAGGATTAAAACTACAATTGGCCATTATTCCACACTCTTCATTTTGGTAAAATTTACAAGACTGAACCACGCCAGAGATGTGTGGCAATGGAAAAAAATCTAGGGAAGCAATGGAAACATTGTTTAAACATTGACCTGGAAATAGAAATTGGTAAAAACCTAGTGAAATTCAAGGTATGCTTTCTCTAGAAACTGCAGTTTAAGTAGAGAAACTCTTGTATATTTGCACAAGGAAAAATTGCATTAATGATCATTGTAGTAGCATTGTTTGTTGTAGTATGCTAAATATCCAGCTGTAGGATAATTTTGAGAAGTAAATTTTGGGAAATTAAAATAATGTAACACTTCTCAGTAAAAAGAAGTAACTGCACACAAACACACACACATCAACATGTATGAATCTCAAAAGCATATTGTTAATGTAACACAGAAAGTTAGAAAATGATATAACTATTATGAGGTCATTTATGTGCAGTCTGTTTAGCAATAGTATATAAATATGCCTGGGCATGATGAATACAAGGTAGCAGTTACTTTCCCAAGAGAGAAGAAAAGGTTTCTCAGAGTTAACTAGGAGGCTTAAAATGTATCTGCAGTGCTCTACTTTTTTAAAAAAATTTTTAAATTTTTGTCCACTTTTTTTTTTTTTTTAACAAATGAAGCAAACCTAGAAAACCATTAACATTTGACTAAGTAAGTGGTCATTCCTTTGATCACCTAGTGTCATGGTTTTAAATCTTTTTTTTTTTTTTGCTATAATATCAAGTCTTGAATTAATATCTCCAGCATTTTTGCCATAAATTCCCAAAATTGTACCTTGATTCAAGTCTCTAAACTTCTGATTCTAATTGGATGTTTCATATACATTCTAAACTCCGTGGAATTGACAGCTCCTGATCTCATGGGAACCTGGTTTTCCCTCTACCTCTACTTCTCTTTTCTTCTAGTTTCTCAGGTCAAAATTCTTAGAATCATCCTTCTTTTTGTATTTCTCATATCACATCCTTTTAGTCAACTTCATTTCTCCTCCTCCAAAATACATGGAGACTATTTCCTTTTCTTGCTTCTGCATACCGTGCATATCCTGGTCAACCTACCATCACCTCTTGATTATTGCAGTAGCCCCTTACTGCTCTCTTACTTCTGCTTTTGCCTCCTTCACTATGTTTTCAACATAGCAGCCAGAGTGATATTGTGGGGGGAAAATCAGATCATTTCTCTTTGCTCAAAGCCTTCCAAGGAGTTTCAACTCACTCAGATTAAAAGAACTATTGAGATTTACTGCTTTCTATCTTCCAAAACTACTACCTCACTTTTTTTTTTTTTTGAAGACTTTATTTTTTGTCAGCGAGAGAGCGCAAGCATGGGGAGTGGGAGAGGGAGAAGCAGACTCCCTTCTGAGCAAGGAACCTGATGTAGAACTCATGACCTGAGCGGAAGGCAGACCCTTAACTGCCTAAGCCAGCCAGGCATCCCTCTCTCTTTCCTCTTTGACCTCATTTCGTACTAATCTCTCCCAAGGTCTCCTGCTCTGCCCATGTTGGCCTCCTTTCTGTTTCTACCCACAACCCCCCCCTCCCCCAGCATCTTAAGGTATAATTGACATATGACATTGTACAAATTTTAGATATAAAACATGATGTTGTGATACATGTATATATTGCAAAATGATCACAATAGTAAGGTTAATGAACACACCCATCACCTTACATAATTGCCTTTTGTGGTAAGGAACATCTAAGACCTACTCTTTTGGGGTGCCTGGGTGGCTCATTTGGTTGAAGGGCTCCTTTCGGCTTAGGTCATTATGCTGGCAGTCCTGGGATTGAGGCCAGCATTGGGCTCCCAGCAGTCTGCTTCTCCCTCTGACCCTCCCCTGTCATGCTCTCTCTCTCTCCCATTCTCTCTCTCAAAAATAAATAAATAAAATCTTCCAAAAAAAAAAAAAAAAAGACCTACTATTTTAGCAACTTTCAAGTATATGCTATTAACTGTAGTTAGCATAGTGTATATTAGATCTCTAGAACTTACTCATCTTAAAACTGGATGTTTGTAGTCTTTGACCAACATCTTTCCACTTTCTCCATCCCTTAGCTCCTGGTAACCACCAAACTACCCTGTTTCTATGAGTTTGCTTTTTTTTTTTTTTTTTTTTGTTTTGTTTTTTTGGGGGGTGTCCTTTCTTTGTCTGGCTTATTTAACTTAGCATAATACCCTCAAGGTCTAGCCATGTTGTCATAAATGGTAGACTTTCCTTTGCTTTTTATGACTGAGTAATATTCTACTGTATATATACCCCATATTTTCTTTATTCATTCATCTTATTGATGGGCACCTAAGTTTTTTCCATGTCTTGGCCATTGTGTTTCTTTTAAACAATAGTTGCTCTCCCACCACTCAACTTTTCTTCTTGCTGTTCTATTTGTTCAGAATGTTCTGACTCAAACAACCTTTAACCTATTGCTCAAATACCTTCTCAGCAGGCTCTTCCTGACCATCTTGCTTAGAATGAGACCATCTCTGCCTCCCATAACTCATTATCCTGCCTCTCTGCCTTACTTTTTTCCTTTATGCCCTTTTTATCATCCGGCATAGTGTATATTTTATCTTTATATTTCTTTGTTTTCTGTAAACTTCTTTTAGTATATAACTCATAGAGATAGTTTTTTGAATTTTTTAAGTCTGCGTTATTCACTCACATAGCCTCAGAATCTGGAAGAGAACCTGGACATAGCAGACATTCAATGAATAGCTTGGAATCAATGAATAGTACGTTCGTAGGTATCTTCTATTCTCTAATCTTTTCTCTGTGTTTGAAATAATTTATAAATACACACAAATAAACAAGCTAAAGTAATCCAGAAGGGATCTCAGTTTCATAAATATCAATCTATATCAGTGAGGTTATATATCCTTCAACATTATTTGGTACTAATTCAATCCCACATACAAATAAATTCTGAGTACGTCCTCTTCATCACCATAGAGACAATTTTACAGATATTCCTGTCCAATTCTTGACTATTACTTCAGGAAATATATTGTTTATTAAAACCTATTTTGCTTATTCATAGTTATAAAATATAAAATCATTACATAAGTTCATGGCTAGAACTTTTTAAAGTAGAAACTAAAAAAAAAAAATATATGCATATTATACTGTATGCCTTTTTTCCCCAGTGATGATCGAGCTATTTTATCTCTTTTTAAGATGAAAGAATCTGATGAACTCACACAATGGCATTCTTTCAGACCCCTCAGTGATGATTTTGAAAGGACTAGGTGCAACAGTAATGAAAATATAAGTAATATCTAGTGAACATTTTCAACATTCTTATTTATTAAAGAATTATATCATACGTATAAGAAAAAAAAAATGACTCCTCTGAGATGAATGAAGTCTATGCTCTCCTTTCTCTCTGCCACCATGCAAATTCCCAGTGTTTCATAGTAGAACTGGGAAGAAGCTAGTTTCCATAGTATGAAAAATGAGATTTCGATTGATCTATTGGGGTAAAAAGCTGTTTTGTCTAGACAGGATTTTTAGCTTTTTATTTGTCTTAGGTTGCTACCATAAATTTACATGTTATTATTGAAGTTTCTTTAGTTCTTTTTTCTTGGTTAAAAATTCCTGTTGCATTATCTTGTAAGATCCAAGGACTTCGCCCTCATTAATCATGTTATATTGTCATTATTTCCCAAATTACTAACTACATTAGTTATTTGCTCTAAAATATTGTTTAATAATTGTATTTATTAAGTGAAATAAGGTTTAAATGTTCAAATAACCTAGTAATTATTTTGGCAATAAGATATTATGGGCCAGTACAGTTTGGTAATCTTGTTCTCTTCTTGGATTTCAAACTGGTACAGGAAAATCAGTGTAGGAAAAACTAAAAATCAGTTGCACACAGTTAGGATTTCTTACAGCTTGGGAAGAGGCAGCCAGATTGGTATTGCAGATCTCTGACACACTCAGTCAACATCTGTCCTATGAACTGAGACCTACTATGTGCACAGCTTTGTGTCAGGTTCTGGGAATAGAACTGGAAATGTGAAAGATGTTTCTGATCTTGCATTGCTCACAGTCAGGCAGAGCAGATAATAGGCAAACCATTACAGAAATACTTCTTTAAAATTAAAGATAACTATAATTAGGTGCAAAGGGTTTGAAGAGGGTAAGCTAGAAGGGTTGGGAAATTTTTAAACCAAATCTGAAAGATGAGGGTAATTATCTGGGCCTGGGTAATAGGGGCATGGTGTGATGTAGTCAGTAGAGGGACGCCATGACAGGAAGTGGCCAATGAGCTCAGAGTAGAGAGTGAAGTGAGAAGAGTCTGGATCATGCAGACTTCTGTAGGCCTTAACAAAGATTTTGAATAACATCAGAGCAACAGGAAGCCACTGAAATGTTCAAACCACATGAGAGACATGATCAAGTTTACATTTTAAAAGATTTGCTTTGGCATCATATGGAAAAGGGATATCTATTTTAGTTGTGTGCAGTACTACTGAGGACTAAGGGAAGTCTGAAAATTGATAATACCTGGTTTCCAAAGTCTATTCTATGATATCACCTGGAATCTGATTTAATTGTTTTAACCAGTTATTTCTGACTTAATTCTGGGGTAGTTTTCAGAGACTCTTGTTTCCATATATAGTACTCTTATAGAGTGTTCACATGCTTTCTTCTTGAGCTTGTGCTATTGCCATCAACAATGCCAAAGAGCCCGTGTTTTCTCTCATGCTTTTGATGGCCTGGAAGAAAAGAAGGGCATAAACAAACATCAGCTTTTCTATGGGGTATACCCATAATGTTTAGTAGATTGTAATAAAGTGATAATGCAAATACCAGATGCTGATTTGGATCCCTCCAAGATACTTAATATGGCTCAAATAATTTTTGAGTTTCTATATCTTTGTGTCTAAGATGTTTGTAATTAGATTAATGTGAGTTGTAAGGGTATCTGTCAAAGTCTTTCTCATTAATGAGACTCATAAATAGCATTGTCAGCATATTTTAATAATTGCTTTATTTCCTACAGCTAAATCCAATGATGCCAAAGAAATAAAGAAATACAGAAATTACATCATTTTATCACATCTTTGGAAACTCTTTGGTACGAGGTAACAGATCAGTAAGGATTTTAAGAGAAATATCTCTGCCACCTCCAGAAAATTTTGTGCAGAAGGAAAGAAAATACCAGGTACATTCTTGACTAGCAGGACTTAGTCATGTGGGGGTCCTCAGGCTCTACTCTTTCCATGTGAGATCCTCCTTAACAATATCCAGGACTGGGGCACCTGGGCGGCTCAGTGGGTTAGGCCTCTGCCTTCGGCTCAGGTCATGATCTTGGAGAGCTGGGGTCGAGCCCCACATCGGGCTCCCTGCTCAGCAGGGAGCCTGCTTCCCCTCCTCTCTCTGCCTGCCTCTCTGACTACTTGTGATCTCTGTCAAATAAATAAATAAAATCTTAAAAAACAAACAAACAAACAAACAAACAATATCCAGGACTGTAACATTGATAATCTTGGGTTATTAGAGAAGAAAAAAATCATTTTTCTAAAAAAAAGTAATAGCTGCAAATCAAGTATACTCTAAATACTAACCATGAATTACAAAAGATAATTTATTCTCCTTTTAGAATAATTTTAAAATGAAGAAACATAGTGAAGAGAAACATCCTAATAGGATCTTCCTACAGAGTTAAATGCTGTTAACATTTTGGTGCATTTCTTTGTAGTCATTTTCCCTTTCATATTATTAAAAATCTTTTGAAACACAATTTTGTAGCGCATAATTTATAATATGGCCATGCTATTATTTGCTTATTTCCTTTTGAAATATGGAAAAATAGATAAGAACAAAAAGGAACAGTCCATGCTCCAATCTCACAGATAATCTTTATTAACATTTTGACATATAAGTGTTCATTTTTATTCATATGGTTTATTTTTTTATAAGAAAAACCCCTTACATATTTTTAACATATTCCCCCACCTATCAACATATAATGGGCATTTTTCTGTTATTAAATATACTTCCATAATAGCACAAACAAACCAAAATTTGTTTCCCAAATTTTAGATAGCTTTAAAAAAAAAATTATACAGGCCAAACACATCTAGTAAATTTAGATTATCTGGAGATGTATCAAAAAATGAGAAATCACTAAAATTTTACCCCCCTAAAGTTATATCTATCAACTTTCTGGTGATTGTCCTTCCAATATTTCAATCTGTACATATTTATAAATATATACAAAATTTTAAAATGTACATGTGGTTTTATTATTTTCCCCATTACCCAATGTATTTTGAAGAACCTTCTGTTTCAATGAACTAGAAATAAAATTTTCCTTTTAGTATTTGCATTATATTCTATGATGTATTTATTTATATAATTTATATTTATAAAAAATAAATATTTATTTATATTGTTTATTTATATTAGGGAAACTTTTTGATATCTAAAAAATAAGATGTTCTCTTGTTTAACCCAATAATAATATTATGTTTTCATTGTTTTACTATGATAGCTTGTGCTATGAATCTTCCTACCTTTTCTAATTACTTAAAGAAGTAATTGCTGGATCAAAGACTATAAAAATTTTAAGATTTTTTTCATGTATGCTGATACATTCTTATTTAAAAGACTATAACAATTTCTGTCCTTATTTTATTACTAATACATGTAATAATAGTAACATGTTACCAGTTTATCTAACTCTTATGTGAAGAACACTATGCTAAGTTACTTAGTGAGTCACTGACCCAGGCTTGACTCTTGAACCTGCTTTTTGACCAGTCAGCTCTAATTACCTTCACAAGTTTATGAGAGTTCCTGCTTTTTCTTCCTGAATTCCTCTCCAACAAGGGTTTTTAATCTCGATTCTTTGAACACCAGTGACATGGGTATCTTTTCAAAATTTAGAGTTCGTTTGTGTCTCTTCCTTATTAATTTCTCTTGCACGTCCTTTATCCGCTATTGCTGCTGTATTTTCTTTTTGTTTATTCATTGCTTGCAGCTATACATATTTAAAACTTAATATTTCCTGTTGTATAGGATGAACATATTTTCTTTCTCTCCATTCTCTATTTTGTGCTTAAGGAAGATCATGTTTCTAGTTGCTACCACACTCTTCAAGGATATCTTTTTACCCCTGGTTAAGTCTGTGCTCCTTCCCAGGAGCTAACATTACTTCATTGGTAACTCAGGAGTCCTTGCAGCCATTGTTTCCATACTGAGGAGGTAGATGGTGAAGGAGAACTGAAGAAGGACATGCCCTGAGTTCTGGAAAGGAAAGTTTGTCACAGAGATTAGCTCTCACAGCATTCTCTATTGCATATGGTAGTCTAGATATTAAAATATTAGACCGTATGTCTGCTTCTATTGTACCACATTCAGACTCATTAGATTTCTTCTGGGAATCTTTGGGCAAAAGTTCTATTTCTTCTTTTATGAATTGCAGCATGCAACATGGCTGGGAAGTTTTTGTGATTATACCACAATTTTTCTAGTCTTATAAATGATATCTATGTCAATTGAATATTATTTTGAAATAGACTTTTCTTAAACTCAACCCCAAAGACTTGAAATGCCAGACCACTGATTTTCAGCATAATGGATTAAGGAAATAATAGCTGAGGAGACAGAGAAGGGAATGGCAAATTATCATGCTTATATAATGTGTATAGATGTTTGTGCTTTATTTGGGAACCCCAACATCCAATTTGATGTACTACTTGAATGTCCTAAATGGTAAACTAATGGCCTGAGATATTAAAGATTTGTCTCAAAAATATCAAATGTATTATCCCCAAAACATTTATTTTTCTGGTAATTTTTGTTCTATTTCTTTGTGTTTTAGAAGGCAAATGCAGAAGGAGTTATTGAAGAAAATCAAGAGACCGCTAAACTAGAGAAAAGAGAATAAGAAAGATGGAATAATTTGTCCCTATATTTTGAAAAATAAATTAAAGAAAATCGTAGTTCTGGAATAAAAAGACTAGAAGATTTTCTCCAGACATGCTCTGTTAAATCTACAAAATTTACTGCAGAAGTGGTAGGATTGGATGCCTGCTTCAAATTATGGATAGAACACTGTTCAAAACCAGGTATATATATGTTAATTTTAGAAATGTTTTTGAAATAAAAGGTCAAAAGAATTGGTACTGGCCACATCATTCTCATTCATCAGTCCTGTATGACTTTGGGAAACTTTTTGATGTCTAAAGAATAAGATTTTCTCTTGTTTAATCCAATAATAACAGCATGGCTATTTGTGTATGTTATAAGTGTTGGTGGATGGATTCAGCTTGAAATTCAATTCAGGAAACAGTTCTTCAAGATCAATCATGAGCTGAGTATCTTGTTAAGTGACCTTGGGGCTTCTGAAGAGAAGAGCACTTGCTCTGCTCTGAAGGTGGTTCATAATCAGTCTCTCAAGGGACTCAGGCACATTCTTAACTAACCACAACGTAATCCAGTAACCACAACCATATGTATATATTTATATGTATTTAATTTTTATGCATTTATAAAAACATAATAATTTATATATAAATTATAAAGAATTTTATTATATACAATTCATTGTTTATATAAATTATCATTTATAGTATAAAATAATATTTGATATTTTAGCAATATATTATAAATGTATACATTCTCATTTATTTCTCATAATTCCTTACAGTAGCTTCCATTACCCTGATATTATATATAAGAAATCAAGTTTCTAGGAGAACAAATTATGCCCAAATGTCAGTGGAAGAGCAAGGATTTTAATATAATACTCTTACTCCAAGGATATGCACAAATTAAATAATTGGCAAATTGGGGCACAACTGGGTTGTAGATTAGGGCTAGATAATGTTCATTTTTAAATGAAATTAAAACATTTAAATGGATGTTCCAATTAAAAATGAACATTTCTAATGAACATTAGAAATGTTCATTTTTAATTGGAGGGAAGATGAAATATATTTATCCCTTAATTATGGTCACAAGAAGGTAAATATTAAAAGAGTGAAACATGGAAAGACCATCTTCTTTAAAAAAATGTCAATTCAGCCCATACTCTATATTAATCCTTATAATTAATAATAACTACTGTCATTATGATATCATTTCATGTGGATTAATTTGCTTAAATTATATAATAGCCACATGAGGTGAGACCTACTATTAATATCTTCATTATATGTATAAAGAAAATAGGGCTTGGAGATGTAACTTTTGAACTTCCTAAATCAAGCACAGGCAAGTTAAATTTGAATTTCAGATAAACAGTGGATTTTTTAAATGAAAGTTTTTGTCATCCAATAATATATATCCCATACTGGGTCTTCTATATTTTGATTTGCAAAAGCTGGCATTACTTCTCTAACTCAGGAGCCCATTCTCTTAACTGCTACTGTTGTTCTAAGTATTAAGTGAAATGATGTATGTAAAACATCTCATATATTGTCTGGATATAAACAATGATCAATAATTGGCACCATTCACACTTGATTTTTTATTCATCTTATTGCTTGAAACTCTCGAGCTCCAGCAGTTATTAAAAGACAGGATTTGACACTTTTGAGAATTTTGCTAAAGGAAACCATCTGATGTCTGTGCCAGGATCACATGATTTAAGAGAGCATGAACAGCAGTGCCTGGGTGGCTCAGTTGGTGAAGTGTCTGCTTTCAGCTCAGGTCATGATCTCAGGGTCCTGGGATGGAGCCTGCTCAATGGGGAGACTGCTTCTCCCTCTCCACCTCTCCACCCCCACCTTCTTTCCTGGTAGTTGTCCTTACCTACTGTTGAAAGAAATGACCATAAATAAATTATTCTCTTCTGACTGTTTTGGGTGTATTTCTAAGAAGGGGATATTCGTATAGAATGGACTTGGGTCTAGAAAGAGTGAGATGGCACACATCTGTGCACCCAGGTTTCAGTGACCCAGAGGCCAGTTGATCTTTTACAGGATGGCTGATACAGTCTTGTTTTAATAACTCAGTAGGCTCTTCTCCCTTCTTCTGTGTATCATTCCACCCAAACAATGAATTTTGATTGAGAAATACCCCAACCTATCTCAAGGCTAATTTTGGCACCTATAGAAAATCAATTACAGTGCAAGTTGGAAAGAAGAAATTCTGGCAGATAAAATTTTTCTATACTTATCCAGCTATAAAGCATTTGAATTTGTATGTAATTGTTAGGAAAATTAAAATTTTTCATCAAATTTATTGTTAAAAATGTAATTCCACTGGATATAGAAAATAAATAAAAATTTGGTAGGTAGGAGAAGTGAGAGATGTGCAGAGGTTTTTAAATTCCTTGTTAAATATATGTTAATACAAATTAATGCAAATTAATTAAATGGTAAGGTGATAAACAGACAACATAGGTAATGCCTGATGAGTATCTTCTAATAGGGGCAGTTATGTTTTGGGCTTTAATTATCCGGAATTCTTTTGACCAGGGGTATGTAGACAGAACCTTAAAGTTAAAAAATAAAGGGACATGTTTTAATCAATATGTCTACTATTTTTTCTGAACATAATTTCATATTCAGTTTTTAAAATCAATTTCAGCGGTTTGAATTCAAAGAATAATTTCATAGGTGGCTGAAATAAAGGAAATGAAGAAAAACCTTAAGAAGCATTGTGAAATTTCTCTGCACTGTACTCATACTTACTGTGCAGTTGTGGATAATCAGGTAAGAGAAAAGAAATGGGGATACATTTGGTTTGCTAACACTGTTGAGACAAGTACCACAGACCAAGGGCTTCAACAACAGAAATTTATTTTCTCTTAGTTCTGCAGGGTAGAATTCTGAGATGAATCTCTCCGCAGGGTTGGTAACTTCTGAGGGTCATAAAAGAAGAATCTATTCCAATTCTCTTTTCTTGGCTTATAGGTGGCTGTCTTTTTTCTCTATCTTCACATCACTCCCTTTTCGTATCTGTGTCTGTTCACTGGTATCAGATTTCAAGCTTGAATGTGGGGTACTATAGAACTGTTCTACTTAAATACCATGTATCAGATATTTTATAGGTTAAATAGGCTTTGGGAATGTTGAAAAACAAAAATAAAACTGGGGGCATCACGTTACCTGATTTCAAGCTTTACTACAAAGCTGTGATTATCAAGACAGCATGGTACTGGCATAAAAACAGACACATAGACCAGTGGAACAGAGTAGATAGCCCAGATATGGACCTTCAACTCTATGGGCAAATAATCTTCGACAAAACAAGAAAAAATATACAGTGGAAAAAAGACAGTCTCTTCAATAAATGGTGCTGGGAAAACTGGACAGCTATATGTAGAAGAATGAAACTTGACCATTCTCTTACACTGTACACAAAAATAAACTCGAAATGGATAAAAGACCTCAACGTGATATAGGAATCCATCAGAATCCTAGAGGAGAACATAGGCAGTAACCTCTTCGATATCAGCCACAGCAACTTCTTTCAAGATATGTCTCCAAAGACAAAGGAAACAAAAGAGAAGATGAACTTTTGGGACTTCATCAAGATCAAAAGCATCTGCACAGCAAAGGAAACAGACAACAAAACAAAGAGGCAACCCACGGAATGGGAGAAGATATTTGCAAATGACAGTACAGACAAAAGGTTGATATCCAGGATCTATAAAGAACTCCTCAAACTCAACACACACAAAACAGACAATCATATAAAAAAATGGGCAGAAGATATGAACAGACACTTCTCCAATGAAGACATACAAATGGCTATCAGACACATGAAAAAATGTTCATCATCACTAGCCATCAGAGAGATTCAAATTAAAATCACATGGAGATACCACCTTACACCAGTTAGAATGGCCAAAATTAGCAAGACAGGAAACAACATGTGTTGGAGAGGATGTGGAGAAAGGGGAACCCTCTTACACTGTTGTTGGGAATGCAAGTTGGTGCAGCCACTTTGGAAAACAGTGTGGAGATTCCTCAAGAAATTAAAAATAGAGCTTCCCTATGACCCTGCAATTGCACTACTGGGTATTTACCCCAAAGATACAGATGTAGTGAAAAGAAGGGCCATCTGTACCCCAATGTTTATAGCAGCAATGGCCACGGTCGCCAAACTGTGGAAAGAACCAAAATGCCCTTCAATGGACGAATGGATAAGGAAGATGTGGTCCATATTCACTATGGAGTATTATGCCTCCATCAGAAAGGACGAATACCCAACTTTTGTATCAACATGGACAGGACTGGAAGAGATTATGCTGAGTGAAATAAGTCAAGCAGAGAGAGTCAATTATCATATGGTTTCACTTATTTGTGGAGCATAACAAATAGCATGGAGGACAAGGGGAGATAGAGAAGAGAAGGGAGTTGAGGGAAATTGGAAGGGGAGGTGAACCATGAGAGACTGTGGACTCTGAAAAACAACCTGAGGGTTTTGAAGGGGCGGAGGGTGGGAGGTTGGGGGAACCAGGTGGTGGGTATTAGAGAGGGCATGGATTGCATGGAGCACTGGGTGTGGTGCAAAAACAATGAATACTGTTACGCTGAAAAGAAATTAAAAAAAAAAAAAAAAGGCTTTGGGTTCTAGCCCAAAACACAATTACTCTTCTTAGAAGTGTGTTTAATTCTGTACTGATTTCTAAACATTATTCTTAAAAATTTTGTATTTAAATTCAATTGAATTATCATATCCTGTATTATTAGTTTCAGAGGTAGTATTTAGTGATTCATCAGTTGCATAGTATACTCAGTTCTCATTCATTACTTCAAGTGCCCTCTTTAATGCCATCACCAAATTACCCCACCCCTACCATATGACACAATTGTTAAGTTGAAGAATAAATGCTTTAATTTGATATTGTGTACTCTCTGGGTATTTCAGACTTTAACGAAGATCTTAGTAGACTGAGAGGAATAAGACAATGCTATAATTGTCTGTTACAGTGAAACATTGGATATCATCAGAGATCAATGGAATATAAACAAAATAAATTGTAGAGATACTTTCCAGACTGAGACACATCAAGGTTGGTAAAGTTTGTTGATCATTGTCCTAAAAGCACTGCTTTCATTCCTTTGGACTAAGTAGGGGAAAGAAATGTACCCTGGCGGCTTATAGGAAAGTCACCCTATCTACCTTCTCCATAATCCTTCCACTTAGAGGGATGCTTTGCTAAGGTTTTAGCACATTTTATTCCATTCTTTTAAATACATTTATACATACTTAATATGTAATGTGTGTACAATTTGGTATACTGTCTAGTTGCCCATTAGTAAATAACTAACAATATTTTTAATTGGCATTACATAGTAAACATTTTAGGATTGCATTAAAATATACACATATAAAATTTACTTAAACATTCTGCTAAAGTTGAAACTATAAACATATATCAGCATTTCTGATTTTGGACTTAAAAATCAATTGATTCTAAAAAGTGAAGTAACACTTCAGAGGGCAAAAGTAAGTTTAAGTCTCCGAGAATATATTGTCAAATGGCTTTCCAGAATGACTGTTTACTTCACTTTGACAAATTTTGAGTATTATGGTTAAAAAGTGGAGTTGTATTTATAATACAGAGAGTATCCTATACAACACATACCCAATTTCCCATATTATAAATATCTTACATTAGTATGGGTACATTCACTACAATTAATGAATAATACAGGTTATTTATGATTAACTGAAGTTCATTCTTTATTCATATTTCCTAAGTTATTCCCCCTAATGTCTTTTTTCTGAAAGTTCCAAGATCCCATCCAGGATACCACATTACATTTAGTTGTTGGATCCCCTTGGTGCCTCTTGGCTGAGACACTTTTTCAGATTTGCCTTGTTCTTGAAGATCTTGGTGGTTTTAAGGATTAATGGCTAGGTGTTTTGTAGAACATGCCTCAATTGGAATTTCTCTGGTATTTTTCTCAGCATTAGGCTAAGGTTACATATTTCTTATGGGAAGACCACAGGGGTAATGTCCCACTCTTACCATATCAAATCAAGGATAAGACGACTGACGTGACTTACCACTATTGACGTTAATTTTGGGCACCTGGCAAAGATAATATTTGTTGTATTTTTCCACTATAAAGTTACCTTTTATTCCTGCTTTCCATACTCTCTTCTTTGAAAGGAAGTCCCTCTGTGTAGCCCCCACTTAAGGAGTAGGTAGTTTTACCTCTTTATAGTTGGAGTATCCAAATAAATTGTTTGGAATTCCTTTGTACAAGTGATATTTCTTTTCTCCTCCATTTATTTATGTATCCAACATTTATTTATATCACTATGGACATATAGGTATTTATTTTATGCTTTGGATTATAGTTCAGTGCTATTTTACTGTTTATATTGCTCAAATTACTCCAATTTTGACCATCAGGAGCCCTTTCACCTGCATCCTGCATTTCTTCAGCATGTTTCCATTATTGTGTGTTGTTGTTGTCATTGTTGTTGAACATTTTTTACTTTCTAGCAAAATAAAATGTTGCAAGCTCACCTTGTATATTTCTTGTCCCAGTCTTAGAATTGGTCATTTTTCCAAAGAGACCTGATTTTTTTTTTTTTTAAGGCAAGTCTGAGAAACTGTTACAATTGAGAAGAGCCTAGTGACCAATATGTACTAAATGTAAAGTGATATCTGGATGGATCCAGGGAAGGGACATTAGGTGAAAACTATGATAATCGGGAAAAATGTATGAACTTTAGTTAATAATCCAATAGTTTTCATTAATTGTAACAAATATAAGTACAAATTTAAAATGTTAGTAATAGGGGAAACTGGATACAGAGTATTTAGGAACTTTGTGCTATCTTTGTAAATCTAAAAAGGTTCTAAAAGTAGAGTTTATTTAGAAATGTGTTCCATACATGAATTAAAAGATGTGTTCTACACGTAGTGTCCTATCAGGGTTCTTAATTTAAATCTGTTTTAGTTATATATATATATATATTTTTTTTTGTCTTCTATCAGTTACTGAGAGTAGAATCATTGAGAATAGAAAGTTTTAAAATCTTTCATTCTTACTATAAATTTTTCTATTTTCTTTTGTAGTTCTGTCAGTTTTAGTTTATGTTTTAACATAAATTATGTTGTATAAGGATATAGCCTTAGGGACAAAACATTGAAAGCTCCCTGAGGAAAATAAAGAGATTACTGAAACAGAGTGACATCTGACTTCCTGAAAAGAAAAATTAAATCCAGATATAAGTAAAAATTTATCCATAAAAACTGGAAGGAAGTAATTGTCCACTTAGATTTTTATACAAAGCAAAGCTGTCCTTCAAGAATGAGGGCAAGTGGAAAATTTTGAACTAATAAAAACTGAGAGAGTTCGTCATCTCACCTGTTCACCAAAATAAAACTCTAAACAATTCAGGCAAAATAAAGATGATTTCAGGAAAATAAAATTGGTCAAACATACAGAAAAGAAAGATTCTAGAAAATGGTAAATGGAGATAAATTAAAACTATTATTATCTAAATAAAAAAATTTAAAATAACATCAAAATAGATAAAATATGTTACAGTAGTATATGTTTCAGAAATGGGAGTTGTTTGAAGTAATGTTCAAAGAAAAAATAAATTATTGATCAATTTTGGACTTTTATCTTTTAAAGACTTATTTATTTATTTCAGAGAGAGGGAGAGAGAGAGAGAGAGCAGGGGTTGTGGGGAGGACAGAGGGAGAGGGAGAGAGAAACTCAAGCAGATTCCATGCTGAGCACAGAGCCTGACTCAGGGCTCAGTGTCATGACCCATGAGATCAGGACCTGAGCCAAAACCAAGACTGGGATACTTAACCAACTGAACCACCCAGGCATCCTAGTTTTTTACTTTTATAAGATAAATACAGATTATGTAATTTTGTCAGTACCCATCAAGAGAACAGAATTTGAATGTGTAATATCCAAACTGCAGAAGGAAAAATAAATAGCATGATAAACATCTAAATCAATCAAAAAGTAGTCAAGAAGCAGACAAAAAGATGTAAAGCACAAATAGCACAATATAAAATGGTAGCTACATCATTTTTATGTCTTATCTTATATATCTATATCTATATCTATAACTATATGTAACTAATGAATCATTGAACACTACATAAAAGACTAATGTACTATATGGTGGCTAACTGAACATAATTAAAAAAAAGATGTTTTAAGCAATCATTGAGTAGCTAAACAGATTAGTTTTCTTTAGAATATTCTTGCTTTGGTAAATATTATTGAACTTGAACAAAAGTAGTATGAAGTACTCAACATCTTTGGAGTACCTGATTGGTTCTAGGCACCAGTGAGTATAACAGGACTGTCTATGGGTGACTGGGCAGCTCAGTCAGTTAAGCATCTGCCTTCAACTCAAGTCATGATCTCAGGGTTCTGGGATCAAGCCACGCTTCTGGCTCCCTTCTCAGTGGGAAACCTGCTTCTCCCTCTCCCACTCCCTCTGCTTGTGTTCCTTCTCTCGCTGTGTTTCTCTTTATCAAATAAATAAATAAAATCTTTAAAATAAATAAATAAATAAATGGACTGTCTACAATGTTCAGTTCAGACTGGTTTCTAGAAATACACTGGTAAATAAGATGAAAATTGTCTTGCTTAAAAATCATGATCGTTGAACAGGTATTACTAAAAGAGCAACCAAATTTTAATAATATATTTGTAAAACAAAATATTTTAAACTTTGCTAAAATTAGCATACCAACCAACAAAAAACTCTTTCAAGATTTTTGAAAGTTTAGTATTCCATGTAGTATAGGTAAGTTAGACATCAACCAGTTAAAGAGATAAGACATGAAATTATTTAAAATTTATGTGATCATCTCTTTAGATGTCCAGTCATGCAGGAAGACGTGGAGATGATCTTATAGGAGATGTGTTCCTCTGTGATATTCCAGTACCTATGATAGGCTCTTAAAGTCTAATGTGCCCAAATGGAAGGGTCAATTTCCTCTAAGAATATCTTTGGTTCTCTGATTTATGCTGTTAGTTGCTAAAGCAAATGACAAAGAGGATGCCAAAGCAAAGATAAACTGTTTCATATTATTTAAATTATTTTAATGAATATAATTATTTCAGCTCAACTTTATAAGTTACATAACATGAAGGGAGTAAAATGACAATGTGCTGTAAATAAACTCACTGTAACATTTGTTTCTATTTTACTGTATCCTTATTTAACTTTTAACTCTTAAATTTTTAAATTTTAATTTAATTAAATTTTAATGCTTTTAAATTAATTTAAATTTAATTTAATTTTAATGCTTTTAACTTTCATGCATTCAAACATATGGAAAATTAAGCCCATGATTTTTCTGTTATAATTATCCCTGAGCTCTGCATATATTAAATAAGAAACTTTTTTCTGCAAATATATACAGTCTAAACATTTTAAAAATCAAATTTCAAAGGAATAATGGTTCAAAAACTTTACAAAATACTGAAATGTTCATAATTCTTGTTTCCAAATTTTCATGTTTACTTCTCACGTGTCATGCAATTGTAATTATTCCTCTCTCCCCCTGAATTTTTCTTAACATTTTCTGTTTATACACACATATATTTAATATAAAACATTATGAAATATCTAATTATAATAAGTTATAATAATATAATAAGTAATATTAAAAAAACAATATGCAATGCTTCATTTAAAATGTTCATAACAGCAATGGCCACAGTCGCCAAACTGCAAAGACCCTAGATTCCCTTCAATGGACGAATGGATAAAGAACGTATGGTCCATATATACAATGGAGTATTGTGCCTCCATCAGAAAGGATGAATACCCAACTTTTATATCAATATGCATGGGACTGGAAAAGATTATGCTGAGTGAAATCAGTCAAGCAGAGAGAGTCAATTATCATATGGTTTCACTTACTTGTGGAGCATAAGGAATAACACAGAGGACATTGAGAGATGGAGCGGAGAAGTGAGTTGGGGAAAATCGGAGAGGGTGACAAACCATGAGAGACTGTGGACTCTGAGAAACAAACTGAGGGTTTTGTGGGGAGTGTGGGGGGTGGGGTGAGCCTGGTGGTGGGTTTTAAGGTGGGCACGTATTGCATGGAGCACTGGGTGTGGTTCATAAACAATGAATGTTGGAATACTAAAAAGAAATAAAATGAAATAAAATGGAAAAAAATAAAGTGTAAAAATATACCATACGTTGTATAGTGTACATAAGTATATATAATAACATGTTCTATGATAGAAATGTTTTAATTGTCATTTTGGATATTACATTTGGAAGACCCTTTATAGAATTTGCTTAATATCTAACTCGATATTTTGATATTTGTCGTATAGACATTATCAGTTCTCCAATATTCAAATGCATGTTAAAATTTTATATATTTTTATATATATTCTTTCTTTATATATATTCTTTCTATATTCTTTGCAATTCTTGGTCACAGAGGTAAGACTTAAACCTATTTTTCACTAAATCAAGATGTTAGTACCTGTATGTACCTCTACTATACTAACATCTCCCTGATTATTTGTTTGATATTTCTGAGATCAAGAGACTGAGAGTAACATGTTAAAATTGATTTCTAGGAGTATGTATATCAGGAATGTATTCCCATTGGATATTCTAGACTTGTGTCCCATTTATACTACCATGAACCTGTGAATTTTGTTTTAGTAAGCTTTCTAGTGAAAGGTTTTTTTTCACAGGTTGTGTATTCTGAAACATAGATGGTAAACACGTTTTCCTTTCTCAAATTTCCATTCATTAGACAATGTGCTTATACTGATAGGATTATAGCAAAGTGTTTTTAGTTCTTTATTCCTTTAATGTTGTAATACAATACATACAATATTTATGAAATAAGTATAATTCAATCATGATTACTTTTTATGATACTTTCATAGAAAAATATGGACTCATATAGATGAAAGTTTTTATGGTGTGATCTAGTAGTTACTAAGGATATAATATTGATATAATATTATTTTAATGATATTAATGATATAATATTATTTTTAATGATTTTTATATAATGGAATATTACTCAACCATCAAAAAGAATGAAATCTTGCCATTTGCAATGATGCAGATAACTAGAACTAGAGTGTATTATGCTAAGTGAAATAAGTCAGTCAGAGAGACATATACCATATGATTTCACTAATATGTGGAATTCAAGAAGCAAAACTGATGAGCATAGGGGATGAGAAGGAAAAATAACATAACCTAAAAACAGAGAGAGAGGCAAACCATAAAAAACACTTAACTAGAAACAAACTAAGGGTTGCTGGAGGGAGGGGGGTTGAGGGGATGGGGTAACTGGGTGATAGACATTAAGAGGGACACATTATGTAATGAGCATTGGGTGTTATACGATGAATCACTAAATTCTACCCCTGAAACTAATAATACAGTGCATGTTAACTAACTTGAATTTAAATTAAAAAAAAAAAAAAGGAGAAGCTGAAAGACAGAAAAGGATTAGAAAAAAAAGGCCAGATTTGTGAACTCCAGCTCTGTCTCTTAACAAGTAGTATCTGGGGTTATTTCTTATCTATAAACTGGGAATCATAGTACTATGTGCTTCAAAGAATTGTTGTGAAGATTAAAATAATTAACATAGGTAATTGGTACTGTTAGCTCTTATTTTCATAACTAGTGTTATTTTCAGATGAAGCTACTGGCCACTAAAAAAGCCAAAAGAATCAACAGAAAAATGATTACATTAATGACAGTTTATTAAGTCTTCAAATGCAAAATAGGTATAATAAGTTGTATAGTTTTTCTATATTATAAAGTTACAGAGAAAATAAAATGTGAAATAATCTAACAGTAAAATATGGAAATTCACAATATACTACAGTTCATTTGTTAATTTGGCAAAGATTGCAATTACCAGTTATATTGATATGACTATAAATAGAAATATCCTTTAAAAATATTTTTAACATAGTAATTCTACTTCAAAGAATTTTGAAGTATATAATTATATATATATATAGAAGTATATATATGTTGAAGTATATAATTATATAATCAAAGATACAAAAATGATGTTAAAATTTACACAGAGGACATGGGGAGATGGAGAGGAGAAGGGAGTTGGAGGAAATTGGAGGGGGAGACGAACCATGAGAGACTGTGGACTCTGAGGAACTAACTGAGGGTTTTGGAGGGGAGAGGGGTGGGAGGTTGGGTGAGCCTAGTGGTGGGTATCATGGAGGGCATGTATTGCATGGAGTGCTGGGTGCGGTGCATAAACAATGAATTCTGGAACACTGAAAAGAAATAAAAAAAATATTTTACTAGTTTCCTAAGGCTGCTGTAACGAAGCACCACAGATTGATGGCTTAAACAATAAAAATTTGTAAGCTCTCCGTTCTGGAGGCCAAATGTCCAGGCAGGATTCATTCTGCCCCCCCGAAGACTGAGGGAGAATAATCCCTGCCTCTCTCCTAGTGCTGGTGGTTTGCTGGAAGTTATCGACATTCCTTGGCTTGGAGTCACATCATCCCAATCTCTGCCTTCATGTTCATGGTGTTCTCCCTGTATACGTGTCTCTGTGTCCAAGTTTCTTTTTATAAGGACACCAGTCATATCAGATTAGGGGTCCATCCTACTCTAATATGACCTCATCTTGATGAATTACAACTACAGTGACCCTTTTTCCTAATGTGGTTACATTCAAAGATACTAGGGTTTAGGATTTCAACATGATTTTTTGAGGAACACAGATCAGTCTATAACATATCATACTTATCTATAATTAAAAACTGGTGCTACCTATATATCCAACAATAAAGGAAAGGTTAGAAAAATTTTAACATACCTGTATGTGGCTCTATTTTATGGCCACTAAAATTCATCTTTGCAAATAATATTCTGTGACATGGCAAATGCTCCCGATATGGTGTTAAGCATAAATATTAGAATACTACATCATAAATTTGTATATACAAGACTGGAAGGGAATACTATATACCAAAATCTCTATGACTCTGTATCTCTTTAATTTTTATATTATACTTTCTCATAAATAATAAAATTCATACTTAGAAATATATTTCCATCCAGACTTAAAAAAAATATTTTGACTCTGTGTTTCACAGACTCTGGTAATCCTCTGCTTTTGTTTTGAATGTTTACATTCACCCATTTCATTGTTCCCAGGTAATTCTAGATGATATTGTCAAGGACTTTGCTATAGTGGATGAGGAACACAACGACAGAGTTCAAAAGAATTTTGATTCCTTCTTCCTAACAATTTCTAAGTTGTCTGAATGAAAAAAGCATACCAACTATCTCTGTCAAAAACTGGTAAGACTGTGCATGAACAGAACGTGAAGTCAATAAAAAAATAAATGTAAACATTTTGAGATAAAACTAAACTTTAGAAAATGAGGATAAATCCATTGCAAATAAAATACACAGGAAACAAACAATCTTTCAGATCTATTTTCTAGAAATTTTATACCAGAAAGGTCTTATATTATTTGGAATTAGTTAAATCACCATGGATTTGACTTGACACTAAATGTGTAAAATATATCTGTATTTTCTAGTGTCATTATAGGCTAACAGACTGCTGCAAGGTCTCAGTTTATTCTAGAATATCTCCTCTCCAGTTGATGCTGTTTGCCTTTTAGTAGATATTGACATTCTTAACTAGTGAAACTTCTAAATCTGGATAATGTTGAAAATAAATGAAAAGGAATTTTGGTGTATTTATTAAGGGTCATTAGTGTCTTATATTTCCCTGAGTATTATGGGGGGAAGCAAAGAAAGTATTTCCCATGTCTTTGAGTAAAGGATAGAATAAAAGACAAAGAAAATAACAAAAATATAGGGATAATTCTGTAATGTATGCCTTGTAGAGTAAAGGAATTAGAAGTAGAGGATATGCTTAGTGCCCCAATGTAAAAAGGAGAGGAGAGAGAACACAAAGGGAAAATGGAAAGGTGGCAGAATTTCCCTTCCCTCACTTCCAGAAGCAGGAGAAAAAAATGGAGCAGTAAGGGCTGCTTTGGTTTATTCATATTTCTGGATAGATTATTATGTTGGAATGTAGAAGCTTATGAAGGACAAGAGAAAATTGTCAGTTTATTCAATCGTGGAATAAGAAATTAACTAATAATGAATCAACTTCATGGAAAAGAACTTAAGTGTTCCAGAGCAATTGCCTGCATTTGGGACTTAGAGGGGTGAGTATAATTATTTTTCCTCTGGAATGATTTCTGTGGTAGGCAAAATAATCCCTGTCCCCTAAAAAAATGTCTGGATCCTAATCTTGGGAACCTGTGATTATGTTATGTAGCAAAGGGGGAACTAATATTGCAGATTGGATTTTCTGGATTGATCCAATGTAATCACAAGGGTCCTCATAAGTGAAAGGGAGTAGCAGGAGAGTCAGAGTCAGAGAGATGTGAGAGCCAGAGAAATTTAACTGATCCTTGCTGGCTATGAATGTGGAAGGGTCCATGAGCCAAGGACTGTGCAGCAGCCTGTAGAAGCTGGGAAAGGCAAGGAAGTATATTCTCCCCACTGGTCTCTGGAAGGAGCCAACACAAGCTCTTGAGGTAACATTCATATAACATACAATTAATCATTTTAAAGTGTATAATTCTATGGACATTTGGTATGGTAAAAATGTTGTGTGATCACCCTTCTATCTAATTAATTCTATCTAATTTATCTAATTAAAACAAATACAATCCAATGATTAGCTGTTCTTTTTTTTTTAAGTTATTTTTTCTGTTAATTCCAGCTTAACAGGATCATATGATTGTAATGGTTACAAATTTAGAGTTTCTTATTAATAAATCCAAGTCATGTATTTAATTTGGGGGCTTAAGGGTCAAACTTCAAACCTTGTGTTTCTCCTCTAAAGTTGGGATTGACAGAACAATTAATGTGGAAGTGATATGGATGAAGCTGAATTAACATGATTTTCATTCTCAGTCAAATGTGGTTTATAAAGCATAGTCCTGAGTGAAATTGCAATTACCTGTCTCCTAAATAAAACAGCAATATCCTCCTCCCTAAATTCTGTCATCTACATTACTACATAATAGGGGAAATACAAGCGTGTATCTTCTTAGTAGGAGGTGGATCTGAAATAGAGAGAGACTAAGAGAAAGGGGCAGACGGAAAGACTGACAGAGGAAGGCACATAGAAATGTGTGCAGGAAAGGCAGAGCTACATAATGAGAGAAACAAAAACAGATATAGAGACAGACCATCAGGGAGAGGAGAAGTAGGGAGAGATAAAGAAATGAGACACAGTGGGACGCTTGGGTGTCTCATTCAGTTAAACTTCTGCCTTCTGCTCAGGTCATGATCCCAGAGTGCTGGGATGGGGTCCTACATTGGGCTTCCTGCTCAGAGGAGAGCCTGCTTCTCCCTCTGCCCGCCCCTCCCCCTGCTTGTGCCCTCCCTACTCTGACAAATAAATAAAATCTTTAAAAAAATGAGACACAAACACAGAAAGACAGAGAGAGATGGACAAAATAGAAATAGAGATGAAAATACGGGCAAAAAGACAGACGGAGTGGAAAGACATAGACATTAACAGAAAGATAAAGAGAATGAGCAGAAAAAACAGAGGCAACAGAAGAGAGGCAATATGTTATTCAAAGAGAAACAACGAAACACACAGAGCCAGGTGTCAAAGAAGTCAGAGAAGAGAAAGGAAGTGGAGGGAGGAAAAGAGGGAGGAAGACAGAGGAAATGATATGAGTCAAATGACAATAGCAGCTCCTTCTCCCAAACTCACCACTCAGGCCTGAAGTGACAGGAGAGAATTTGACAAGAGCGAAAAATGTTCCTCTATGGCTTTTGCCTCCTGGTGGCTAGCAAGAATTTCTTCCCTTCTTATAGAATATGAGAGTTAACATAAGAAAGTGGGTAATGATGTCAGTTTTAACTCTATTAGGTGAAAATTTGCAGTTTTTGTCGTTTCATAGGATCTTGAGAAGAATTAGCTGGCAATGAAACATATTTAAAGGACAAATGGATAGTGCTCATTCTAGTGTCCAATGAAGGGTGTTTCCTACATTGCAAATGGCATCTATTTAATTTCTGAGTGGATAGCCATGGAATTATCCAACAGGACCAACTGATGACTACAAATAATAATGTCACTAGCACATGCCAGAATGAGCTTAGTGTAGGAAAAAAAGGTTTCCCCATGATGATCCAGCAACATAATTCTTAAATTTTCACCTTAAACATTTTACTTTAAAAAAAAAAAGTCAATAATTTTCCTAGTAAAAGTGGCATAAAAAGTATAAATTGTTTTAAGTAATTTGTGTTTAATAGAACTGTTTTCAATTTATTTATTTGATTTTCTAATTAATTTCTTATTAGACTCTTTAGGTAAAGAATGTTAAGACTCTGAACTGGTTTCTCATTTGCTCCCTGGGACTGAAAATAGAAAGGCTGTCCTCCCGTTTGCTTGCCTGTCTAATATAACTGATCAAGATTTATTCAGTAAATGATGTATATGAATTTTGGCATCTAACTTTATTTTATACTGTTTATTCATTTAAGGAAAATTATTTTTATGTCATTGTAATAGCCAAGTGTCAAGTAAAACAAAGGCATCTTGCTCATTCCAGAATAGTAGTACTTTGCACTGAAATGGAAAAAAAAATTTTTTAAACTACTTCAGTAGTTTTAGAATAAAAAGAATTGATATAGATAAAAGAATGTTAGTTTCTCAATTAGTCATCATGTAAGAATTATGTCTTACTATGTGAATCACTATACCATAAGTCCTTGCCACTCCAGGTGTGAACCAAAGACCAAAAACATCAGTGTCACCTGCTAGAAATGAATTTGGGAGCCGTTGCAAAACTAGTGAGTCTAAAATGCACAAACATTTGAGAAGCTCTGCCATAAGGCTTTTGAGGGCAGTTTGCATTTGTTTATTTTTATGATGCTTGCACCTAAACATGGTGTATGGTACAGAGTAGAAACTCAATAAACAGGGGCACCTGGGTGGCTCAGTGGGTTAAAGCCTCTGCCTTCGGCTCAGGTCATGATCTCAGGGTCCTGGGATCGAGCCCCGTATTGGGCTCTCTGCTTGGCAGGGAGCCTGCTTCCTTTCCTCTCTCTCTGCCTGCCTCTCTGCCTCCTTGTGATCTCTGTCTGTAAAAAATAAATAAATAAAATAAAAAAAAAAAGAAACTCAATAAACATATATAAAATACTTTAATTTTTTAAACTATCATAAGAACCACTTTATTTACTGCCCGATGTGGTTGGAAGTAATGACACTGCCAGCCTTAGCTGGACTTCTGATAATGTACCCATAGCACATCGATAGGAAATAAATTCCATGACTGTACTCATATCATTTGCCAAAATCAGACAGTTATACCTGAAAAGCAGTTTAAGAAAAAATAGGTGCGTATGGATAGGGGAAGAACAAACACTATTACTGTTATGTGCATCTGAGGCCAATATAAGTTTGTGGGCTAAGAAATATTTTTTCAAGAAAAATGATTTTTTAAAATGCAGTATATTTCTGAGGTTATAAAAGTTAACTATGTAGCTTCAAATTTTGAATAAATTGGAGACATTTTTTCTGTGGTTTCAAAAATAGTTTTAATATCTTAAGTACTAGCATTTTTACTAATTTTACTTGGTCATTTAAAGTTTGGAGCATCCTAATACACTGAACATTTGACAATATTTCATTAAAATGTATTGGGTTATTGTTTTAGTTCTCTACATGTAATGAACCACAGTAAGCTAATTTTATACAGATTAAGTTATATCTCAAAAGAAAAATGCTAACCAAGCTAAAATTTCTGCATATCCACAGGCCATATTACAAACAGTTGATGTGAATGTAAGCAAGGTGTCAACTGAATGCTTATGTATTGGACTTCTACAAACATGATTCCCTGTTCTCACTGATTGGGGGTAATTGGTATAACCTCTTCTATCTTAACATTCTTTAGAGATGTATTTGCGTAATTAATGTTTAATATGCTGGGACATTATAACATGAGAATAATTTTAAGATGCAATAATGTAAGAAGTCATTAAAATCCAAAATATTTTAAACTATTTTTAAAACGTGATTTACTATTGTTATTATTGTGGTAAAGTTTACATAACATTAAATAAAATAAACCACTCTGAAGAGAATTATTTAACAACATTTGGTACATTCATAATGTTGTGCAACAACCAACTCTATGTAGTCACTAAACATTTTCATTAACCCAAGGGGAAAGTTTGTGCCCATTACGTGGTAACTCCCATTCTCTCATTTCTTCATTGACATGACCTTGGCAACTACCAATCTGTTCTCTGTCTGTATGGCTTGACTAACTGGGGATATTTAATATGAATGGAAACATACAATATAGGTAACATTTTGTGTCTGATTTCTTTCACTATAATATTTCAAGGTTCATACCTGTCATAGCATTAACAGTACTGCACTTCTTTCTATAGCTGAATACTATTCTTTCGTATGTTATATACAATTTACTTATCTAGTTGATGACTGTTTGGGTTGTTTCAATTTTGGGCCATAGTGAATAGTACTTCTATGAACATGTACATATATTTATTTGAGTGCCTGCTTTCAATTCCTTGGGTATATGCCTAGGAATAAAATGGCTGGGTCATATAGTAACTGTGTGCTTAACTTTCTAAGAAATCTCACCACATCTATAATTTTCCTTTAAAAAAATAGCTATTCCAGGGTATATGAAGTGATATATATCTCATTGTGGCTTTTATTTGCATTGATGTTGAACACCCTTTCATGTTATGACACAATGTATATATTCTCTTTGGAAAAAAGTCTACTGAAATTCTTTACCAAATTCCAATTATGTTGTTCTCTTTGTTCTTGATTTGTAGATATTCTTTGTATATTTTATATAAAAACCCTTACCAGATACATGATTTGCAAATATTTTCTCCTAGAAGGTATCTTTTTCTTTTCTTGATAATGTTCTTTGGTACACAAACTTTTTTTTTTTTTTTTTTTTGAAAATTTTTTTTTTTATAATTTTATTTTTTATAAACATATATATATATATTTTTTTTCCCCCAGGGGTACAGGTCTGTGAATCTCCACGTTTACAAACTTCACAGCACTCACCATAGCACATACCCTACCCAATGTCCATAACCCCCCCCCAACCCCCCTCTGCCCAGCAACCCTCAGTTTGTTTTGTGAGATTAAGAGTCACTTATGGTTTGTCTCCCTCCCAATCCCAACTTGTTTCATTTACTCTTCTCCTACCACATTAACCCCCCATGTTGCATCTCCTCTCCCTCATATCAGGGAGATCATATGATAGTTGTCTTTCTCCGATTGACTTATTTCGCTAAGCATGATACCCTCTAGTTCCATCCATGTTGTCGCAAATGGCAAGATTTCATTTCTTTTGATGGCTGCATAGTATTCCATTGTATATATATACCACTTCTTCTTTATCCATTCGTCTGTTGATGGACATCTAGGTTCTTTCCATAGTTTGGCTATTGTAGACATTGCTGCTATAAACATTCGGGTGCACGTGCCCCTTCGGATCACTACGTTTGTATCTTTAGGGTAAATACCCAGCAGTGCAATTGCTGGGTCATAGGGTAGTTCTATTTTCAACATTTTGAGGAACCTCCATGCTGTTTTCCAGAGTGGTTGCACCAGCTTGCATTCCCACCAACAGTGTAGGAGGGTTCCCCTTTCTCCGCATCCTCGCCAGCATCTGTCATTTCCGGACTTGTTAATTTTAGCCATTCTGACTGCTGTGAGGTGGTATCTCATTGTGGTTTTGATTTGTATTTCCCTGATGCCGAGTGATATGGAGCACTTTTTCATGTGTCTGTTGGCCATCTGGATGTCTTCTTTGCAGAAATGTCTGTTCATGTCTTCTGCCCATTTCTTGATGGGATTATTTGTTCTTTGGGTGTTGAGTTTGCTAAGTTCTTTATAGATTCTGGACACTAGCCCTTTATCTGATATGTCGTTTGCAAATATCTTCTCCCATTCTGTCAGTTGTCTTTTGGTTTTGTTAACTGTTTCCTTTGCTGTGCAAAAGCTTTTGATCTTGATAAAATCCCAATAGTTCATTTTTGCCCTTGCTTCCCTTGCCTTTGGCGATGTTCCTAGGAAGATGTTGCTGTGGCTGAGGTCGAAGAGGTTGCTGCCTGTGTTCTCCTCAAGGATGTTGATGGATTCCTTTCTCACATTGAGGTCCTTCATCCATTTTGAGTCTATTTTCGTGTGTGGTGTAAGGAAATGATCCAATTTCATTTTTCTGCATGTGGCTGTCCAATTTTCCCAACACCATTTATTGAAGAGGCTGTCTTTTTTCCATTGGACATTCTTTCCTGCTTTGTCGAAGATTAGTTGACCATAGAGTTGAGGGTCTATTTCTGGGCTCTCTATTCCGTTCCATTGATCTATGTGTCTGTTTTTGTGCCAGTACCATGCTGTCTTGATGATGACAGCTTTGTAATAGAGCTTGAAGTCCGGAATTGTGATGCCACCAACTTTGGCTTTCTTTTTCAATATTCCTTTGGCTATTCGCGGTCTTTTCTGGTTCCATATAAATTTTAGGATTATTTGTTCCATTTCTTTGAAAAAAATGGATGGTACTTTGATAGGAATTGCATTAAATGTGTAGATTGCTTTAGGTAGCATAGACATTTTCACAATATTTATTCTTCCAATCCAGGAGCATGGAACATTTTTCCATTTCTTTGTGTCTTCCTCAATTTCTTTCATGAGTACTTTATAGTTTTCTGTGTATAGATTCTTAGTCTCTTTGGTTAGGTTTATTCCTAGGTATCTTATAGTTTTGGGTGCAATTGTAAATGGGATGGACTCCTTAATTTCTCTTTCTTCTCTCTTGTTGTTGGTGTAGAGAAATGCGACTGATTTCTGTGCATTGATTTTATATCCTGACACATTACTGAATTCCTGTACAAGTTCTAGCAGTTTTGGAGTGGAGTCTTTTGGGTTTTCCACATATAGTATCATATCATCTGCGAAGAGTGACAGTTTGACTTCTTCTTTGCCGATTTGGATGCCTTTAATTTCTTTTTGTTGTCTGATTGCTGAGGCTAGGACTTCCAGTACTATGTTGAATAGCAGTGGTGATAACGGACATCCCTGCCGTGTTCCTGACCTTAGCGGAAAAGCTTTCAGTTTTTCTCCATTGAGAATGATATTTGCGATGGGTTTTTCATAGATGGCTTTGATTACATTGAGTTATGTGCCCTCTATCCCTACACTTTGAAGAGTTTTGATCAGGAAGGGATGCTGTACTTTGTCAAATGCTTTTTCAGCATCTATGGAGAGTATCATATGGTTCCTGTTTTTTCTTTTATTAATGTGTTTTATCACATTGATTGATTTGCGGATGTTGAACCAACCTTGCAGCCCTGGAATAAATCCCACTTGGTCGTGGTGAATAATCCTTTTAATGTACTGTTGAATCCTATTGGCTAGTATTTTGGTGAGAATTTTTGCATCTGTGTTCATCAAGGATATTGGTCTGTAGTTCTCTTTTTTGATGGGATCCTTGTCTGGTTTGGGGATCAAGGTGAGGCTGGCCTCATAAAATGAGTTTGGAAGTTTTCCTTCCATTTCTATTTTTTGGAACAGTCTCAGGAGAATAGGAATTAGTTCTTCTTTAACTGTTTGGTAGAATTCCCCCGGGAAGGCGTCTGGCCCCGGGCTTTTGTTTGTTTGGAGATTTTTGATGACTGTTTCAATCTCCTTACTGGTTATGGGTCTGTTCAGGCTTTCTATTTCTTCCTGGTTCAGTTGTGGTAGTTTATATGTCTCTAGGAATGCATCCATTTCTTCCAGATTGTCAAATTTGTTGGCATAGAGTTGCTCATAATATGTTCTTATAATTGTCTGTATTTCTTTGGTGTTAGTTGTGATCTCTCCTCTTTCATTCATGATTTTATTGATTTGGGTCCTTTCTCTTTTCTTTTTGATAAGTCTGGCCAGGTGCTTATCAATCTTATTAATTCTTTCAAAGAACCAGCTCCTAGTTTCGTTGATTTGTTCTATTGTTTTTTTGGTTTCTATTTCATTGATTTCTGCTCTGATCTTTATGATTTCTCTTCTCCTGCTGGGTTTAGGGTTTCTTTCTTGTTCTTTCTCCAGCTCCTTTAGGTGTAGGGTTAGGTTGTGTACCTGAGACCTTTCTTGTTTCTTGAGAAAGGCTTGTACCGCTATATATTTTCCTCTCAGGACTGCCTTTGTTGTGTCCCACAGATTTTGAACTGTTGTATTTTCATTATCATTTGTTTCCATGAATTTTTTCAATTCTTCTTTAATTTCCTGGTTGACCCATTCATTCTTTAGAAAGATGCTGTTTAGTCTCCATGTATTTGGGTTCTTTCCAAATTTCCTCTTGCGATTGAGTTCTAGCTTCGGAGCATTGTGGTCTGAAAATATGCAGGGAATGATCCCAATTTTTTGATAACAGTTAAGACCTGATTTAGAACCAAGGATGTGATCTATTCTGGAGAATGTTCCATGTGCACTAGAGAAGAATGTGTATTCTGTTGCTTTGGGATGAAATGTTCTGAATATATCTGTGATGTCCATCTGGTCCAGTGTGTCATTTAAGGCCTTTATTTCCTTGTTGATCTTTTGCTTGGATGATCTGTCCATTTCAGTGAGGGGAGTGTTAAAGTCCCCTACTATTATTGTATGATTGTCGATGTGTTTCTTTGATTTTGTTATTAATTGGTTTATATAGTTGGCTGCTCCCACGTTAGGGGCATAGATATTTACAATTGTTAGATCTTCTTGTTGGACAGATCCTTTGAGTATGATATAGTGTCCATCTTCATCTCTTATTATAGTCTTTGGTTTAAAATCTAAGTGATCTGATATAAGGATTGCCACTCCTGCTTTCTTCTGATGTCCATTAGCATGGTAAATTCTTTTCCACCCCCTCACTTTAAATCTGAAAGTGTCTTCGGGTTTAAAATGAGTTTCTTGTAGGCAACATATAGATGGGTTTTGTTTTTTTATCCATTCTGATACCCTGTGTCTTTTGATTGGGGCATTTAGCCCATTAACATTCAGGGTAACTATTGAGAGATAAGAATTTAGTGCCATTGTATTGCCTGTAAGGTGACTGCTATTGTATATTGTTTCTGTTCCTTTCTGATCTACTACTTTTAGGTTCTCTCTTTGCTTAGAGGACCCCTTTCAATATTTCCTGTAGAGCTGGCTTGGTGTTTGCAAATTCTTTCAGTTTTTGTTTGTCCTGGAAGCTTTTAATCTCTCCTTCTATTTTCAATGATAGCCTAGCTGGATATAGTATTCTTGGCTGCATGTTTTTCTCGTTTAGTACTCTGAATATATCATGCCAGCTCTTTCTGGCCTGCCAGGTCTCTGTGGATAAGTCTGCTGCCAATCTAATATTTTTACCATTGTATGTTACAGACTTCTTCTCCCGGGCTGCTTTCAGGATTTTCTCTTTGTCACTAAGACTTGTAAATTTGACTATTAGGTGACGGGGTGTGGACCTATTCTTATTGATTTTGAGTGGGGTTCTCTGAACCTCCTGGATTTTGATGCTTGTTCCCTTTGCCATATTGGGGAAATTCTCTCCAATAATTCTCTCCAATATACCTTCTGCTCCCCTCTCTCTTTCTTCTTCTTCTGGAATCCCAATTATTCTAATGTTGTTTCGTCTGATGGTGTCACTTATCTCTCGAATTCTGCCCTCGTGGTCCAGTAGTTGTTTGTCCCTCTTTTGTTCAGCTTCCTTATTCTCTGTCATTTGGTCTTCTATATCGCTAATTCTTTCTTCTGCCTCATTTATCCTAGCAGTGAGAGCCTCCATTTTTGATTGCACCTCATTAATAGCTTTTTTTAATTTCAACTTGATTAGATTTTAGTTCTTTTATTTCTCCAGAAAGGGCTTTTATATCTCCCGAGAGGGTTTCTCTAATATCTTCCATGCCTTTTTCGAGCCCAGCTAGAACCTTGAGAATCGTCATTCTGAACTCTAGATCTGACATATTACCAATGTCTGTATTGATTAGGTCCTTAGCCTTTGGTACTGCCTCTTGTTCTTTTTTTTGTGGTGAATTTTTCCTCCTTGTCATTTTGTCCAGATAAGAGTATATGAAGGAGAAAGTAAAATACTAAAAGGGTGGCAACAACCCCAGGAAAATATGCTTTAGCCAAATCAGAAGAGATCCCAAATCGTGAGGGGGGGGGGGG
>NW_022631004.1:2168174-2186647 GCF_010015895.1 Lontra canadensis | reverse complement strand
AAAAAAAAAAAAAAAAAAGAAAAAAGAAACAAATAAAAAAAAGAAAACCAATAATGAAAAAAATATAAAAAGGAAAATATATATATATATATATTAGATAAACTAGTTAAAAAACGTTAAAAAAGAAAAGGGTAAAAGTTTAAAAAAAATTTAGCAGAAGAAGAGAAAAAAATTGAAAAAGAAAAAAAAATTAAATTAACTGCAAGGCTAAAGAATCATGGGGAGAAAGCCATGAGTTCCGTGCTTTGCTTTCTCCTCCTCTGGAATTCCGCTGCTCTCCTTGGTATTGAAACAGCACTCCTCGTAAGTGAACTTGGTCCTGGCTGGGTTTCTTGTTGATCTTCTGGGGGAGGGGCCTGTTGTAGTGATTCTCAAGTGTCTTTGCCCCAGGCGGAGTCGCACCGCCCTTACCAGGGCCCGGGCTGAGTAATCCGCTCGGGTTTGCTTTCGGGAGCTTTTGTTCCCTGAGCGCTTTCCATAGAGTCCGGAGGACGGGAAGGAAGATGGCGGCCTCCCAGTCTCCGGCCCGGAGGAGCCGAGAGCTCGGGGTCCCACTCCTCAGTGCGCCCTCAGGAAACAGCGTCCAATTACTCCCGTCTACCTGGCCTCCGGCTGCGCTCCGAGCTCACAGAGCCTGCGACCGGTTCAAGGTAAGCCCGAGCTGTGAGCTCACTCCTCGGCTCCGTCTCTGTAGCCGGCTTCCCTGTTCTAATACCTGCGAGCTCTGCGACACTCAGACACCCCGATCCTTCTGTGACCCTGCGGGACCTGAGGCCACACTGGCCCCGCGTGGGCTTCACCCCAGTTAAGCCTCTGGAGCGATGTCCCTCAGCGGAACAGACTTTTAAAAGTCCCGATTTTGTGCTCCGTTGCTCCGCCGCTTTCCGGGAGCCGGCCCCTCCCCCCGGGGTCTGTCTTCCCATCCCTTTGTATTCACTTCTCCGCCAGTCCTACCTTTCAGCAAGTGGTTGATTTTCTGTTTCTAGAATTGCTGTTCTTCTCTTCGATCTCCCGTTGGATTTGTAGGTGTTTGCAATCTTTAGATAAGCTATCTAGCTGATCTCCCGCAACCTGAAGTAGTCTCAGCTGCTACTTCTCCGCCATCTTGACTCCTCGGTACACAAACGTTTTTAATTTTGATGAAGCCCAGTCTATTTTTTTCTTTTGTTGTTCATGATTTTGGTGTTACATCTAAGAATTCACTTACAAATCCAAGTTAATGAAGATTTATCCCTATGTTTTCTTTCTTTTTTTTAAAAAAAAAAGATTCATTTATTTATTTTGAGAGAAAGAAAGAAAACAAGCAAGGGAGAATGGGGGGAGCAAGGGGGGCAGGGGAGAGAAAGAGAGAATCTCAAGCAGATACCCTGCTGAGTACAAAGGCGGAAACAGAGCTCAATCTCACCGCCCTAAAATCATGACCTAAGCCGAAATTAAGAGCTGGATGCTTAACCAGCTGAGCCATGCAGCCACCCCTCTACCTATGTTTTCTTTTTTTTTCAAAGATTTTATTCATTTATTTGCAGAGAGAGATCACAAGTAGGCAGAGAGGCAGGCAGAGAGAGAGAGGAGGAAGCAGGCTCCCCGCAAAGCAGAAAGCCCGACGTGGGGCTCGATCCCAGGATGCTGGGATTGTGAGTGGAGCGGAAGGCAGAGGCTTCAACCCACTGAGCTACCCAGGTGCCCCTCTACCTATATTTTCTTATAGGAATGTTAAGGTTTAGCTATTGAATCCATTTGAATAAGTTTGATATGTATCACTGATGTATATATATATACACATGCACACACACACACACGTATGTGTTTATGCATGTATATGTGTGTGTGTGTGTGTGTGTGTGTGTGTGTGTATGGCTTTTAAACCAGGGGAGTTCTCTTCCAAATTTGTTCTTTGTATTCAATATTGTTTCGGGTATTCAACGTCCTTTGCTGTTCTATTTAATTTAAGGATTGTCTTTTCTACTTCTTCAAAAGGAATTATGGGAATTCTGATAGGGATTGTAATGAATCTATAGATCACTTGGTAGCATTGTTGTTTTATCAATATTAACTCTCCCAATCCATAAACAAAATGTGTACTTCCATTTTTAGCTCTTCTGTAATTTTTTTCAGCAATGCTGTGGTTTTCAGCATACAATTCTTTAGCCTTGGATAAATTTATCCTTAGGTATTTTATTTTTTGGGTGCTATTGTAATTGGATATTTTTCTTTAGTATCCTTTTCAGGAAGTACCTTGCTTGTGCATAGAAACATAACGGATTTCTGAGTGTTGATATTGAACTCTACAACTAGGAAATTTACTAGCTCTGATACTTATTTTGTGGACTCTTCAGGATTTTCTATACATGGGCTCTGTATAGAAGGCATCCAAATTAGATTATGTCATCTGTGAGATGTTTAGCTTTCTCCTTTCTAATTTGGATGCCTTCTTTTTTTCTTCTCTAATTGCTCTGGCTAGTACTGTTGGTAAAATGTTGAATAGCAATGGTGAAAGCAGCCATCCTTGTTTTGTTGCTGATTTTAGGAAATGTCTTTTAGTCTTTTAACATTATATTAGCTGTGAGCGCTTCATAAATGTTCTTTCTTATATTGAGGAAGTTCTCTAGTATTCCTAGTATGATAAGAGTTTTTATTGTGAAAAAGACTGTTTTCAAGCGCTAATCCTGCATTAACTCAGGTGATCCTATGGCTTTTTTTTTTTTTTTCACCTTCATTCTATTAATGTAGTATATCACATTGATTGATTGTCTTATGTTGAATCACTCATGCATTCTTGAATAAATCCCACTGAGTCATAGTGTATAATCTTTTAAACATGCTGTTGGACTCTCCATTGGTATTTTGTTGAGGATTTTGCGTCCCCAACTATTTTGTGTTTTAAAAATAGCCTAAAATAAGGTATATTGGTGTGTACTTTTCTTTTCTTGTGATGTCTCAGTATGATTTTAGTATCAGGCAATACAGAGCTAATAGTAAGATGAGTTATGACCTATTTCTTCTTCTTCTCTTTTTTGGAAGAGTTTGAAAAAGATTGGTACTAATTCTTTAAATGTTTAGTAGTATTTGCCAGTGAAGCCAGCTGGTCTGGTCTTTTCTTTGTTGATAACTGATTCAATTTCTTTACTTATTGTAAGTTTTACTAGATTTTCTATTTCTTTTGAGTTGGCTTTGATAATTCATGTATTTCTAGGAATTTGTCCATTTTGCCTGGATTATATCATTTTTTTTGGTGTACTGTTAGTTGTATTTCATATTTTGTATTCCTGTAGCATTAGTAGTAATGTCCCCATGTTCATTTCTGATTTATTTATTTGATTTTATTATCTGATTTTATTTACATCATTTTTATTTTCTCTGTCGATCTAGTTAAATGCCAGTTTTTTTTTTCTGAGATCTGACTTTTGTTTTATTGAGCTCTCTATTGTTTTCCTATTCTCTGTTTTATTTATCACCAACTAATATTTTTTATTTATTTCTTTCTGCTACTTAAGTTTTAGATTACTGTCCTTTTTTCTAGTTCTTTAGTGTGTAAAATTAGGTTGTTGAGATCTTTCATTCTTTTCAGTGAAAAAGGCATTAACTGGTATAAATTTCCTCTGAGCACTGTTTTCCTTGTGTCCCATAAGTTTTGGTATGTTGTGCTTTTACTGTCATTTATATGAATTTTTTTTTCTAATTTTCCTGTGATTTTTTTTCTCTGACCTATTGTTTGTGTGCTGTTTAATTTCCATATATTTGTCAGTTCTCCAATGACCCTTCTGTTAACGATTTTTAGCTTCACTTCTTTATGGCCTGAAAAGATACTTTGTATGACTTAAGTATTTTTAAATATATTGAAACTTGTTTTGTAGCCTAACATACAGTCTCTTCTGGATAATGTTTGTACATGAGAAGAATGTATGTTCTGCTGTTATTGGGTATATTGTCCATCTGGTTTACTTGGTTATGGTATTGTTTAAGTTAGTTATTTCCTTATTGATCTTCTGTCTAAATGTTCTATCTATTATTGGAAGCAGGGTATTGAAGTCTATTATTTTAGAACTGCCAGTTTCTTCCTTCCATTTTGTAATGTTTACCTCATATATTTGAAAGTTCCTTTGTTTGGGGTTTACATATTTTTAATTGTTATATCTTCTAGATGAATTAAAACCTTTATCAATATATAGTCTTTTTAAAATCTCTTGTAACAGTTTTTTTTTTTTTTTTTAAGATTTATTTATCTATTCCAGAGAGAGAGAGAGATAGATAGAGGAAAGGACGGAGGGAGAAAGACAGAAAGAGTCCCAAGCACTGAGTGCAGACCCCAACGTGGGGCTTGATCTCACAATTCTGAGATCATGACCTGAGTCAAAATCAAGAATCAGAGGCTTAACTGACTGAGCCACCTAGGCACCCCTTCTTGTTACAGTTTTTGACTTAAAGTCGATTCTGTCTGATATTAGTATAAGCTACTCAGCTCTCTCTTATTTGTTATTTGTGGGGAATGTCTTTTCCCATCATTTCACTTTTAACACCTTTTGTCTTTGAATCAAAAGTGAGTCTCTTACATATACATATAGTTGAATTGTGTTTTTTTATCCATTCTACAATCTTTATCATTTGATCTATTTACATTTAATCCATTTTATATTTAAAATAATTACTGATAATGAAGAACTTACTTTTGTTTTTTTAATATTTGATTTTTATGTGTTTTATGCCTTTGTGTTGTTTCTTGGGGATAGTTTCTAGTAATTTCATTTGTTAATGAGTATACTTTTGTGTTTTTTCATGCTTATAAAATTTTTTGAGAACTGTATGTTTTGAATATTATGATGTGGTAATTCTAGAATTTTTTTTCTTCTTAACATTTGTTTTTGTTTCTAGCTGTTCACTGTAGCTGTAGTTTTATTTAGTGACTTTTTAAAACAATTTTTATAGTGTCTATCCTATGTGGTCTCTGAAGCCCTTGTTTCTTTAGCTTATATTCAGCCACTGTTTTGACAGATATTTCTTTGAACACAGGAATGAACAAGAAAGAGAGAAGAAGAGGTGGGGGAGGAGGAATTAAAAAAAAAATCTTCCATGTTTTGTAGATTGGCTCTGTGCTGGGTTACCCCTTTCAACATTTAGACCATTTACAACTCTGCCTTGCCCTTCACTTTCCGCTTAGACTAATTCTAGAGACCAGTCAGTTGAAATCTTAGTATTTTTTCAAGTGTTTTTAGTCATGAGTCCTGCCTTAGGCATGTGCATGGCTTTCTAAATCCCCTATATATGGGGAATGTATAGATCTCCCAAATTTTCTTCACAGGTTTTCATAACTTAATTGTACTGTTCAACTATAATCTTTTGCTCTAGACAGCTGCAAGTGGTTCATTTGTCTTGAGATTTTTCCTCCTTGAGTGAATTCTGAATTGGACAAAACAAAGACAAGTGCCTCACCTTGGTCCTTTAGGGAGCTCCCAGACAGAACAGACAAACATATTCTTTGTTAATAAGCCAAATCTGCTCATTCTAGAAGAAGGAACCAGAGGTCCACCTTGGGGACAAGTTGCTGGCCTCAAGACTGCCACTTAGCTAGAAGGAGAATGGGGAAAGAATGAATAAAAATGTCACAAACTTTTCTTACCTTCTGTAACTTTTTTCTTGATTTAGAGTTAGTTACTATTTTCCAGAGTTCTGGCAAATTTAATACTGACAGTTGTTGCATGATTATTTTTGATGCCTCTGTGGAGAGATGCTTCTGTGGAGAGATGGGTCCTTATAGCAACCTACTGTGCCATTTTCAGTGACATCACATATTTGGCACTGTTGTTAACATATGTGAAATATTTAACTTTGGTAATAACAATATGCTATTATATAAGAACACTACAGGTTTAACTGATTTAGAGCTAAACTGAGCATAATAAAATACTGAATGCAGTGGACATAAACACCTCTCTGCAGTCTTTCCATATCTGATTTTATTTTGTCTCTGGAATGGCCAGCAATTCAGTGGTAATTTACTTTCCTTTACTATAGACTGGTAACAGACCAAAAGCAAATTTATTCCTTAAAATTTTTTTTCTCTATAGGTTAAATATGGGAGAAGTTTTTAATTAAATCAAACATATTTCACTTATTATATAGTCCATCAGGTGTAGTAAACATTTGAAGATGATATAAACAGCCAAATGTCATTTATCACAAATAACAATGATAATCATTTAAATACTTGATTTTTTGTAGGACTTCACTAAGTGAATTATATGATGGTGAAGATGATAATGTTGTATTGGCATTTAAAAAACCAAAGTGAAGCATTCAAGACAAAACTTTGGAAAAAAACAAAAACTTTGGAAAAAAACAAAAAGGCATTGACATTGTTAATCTTTACCTAAGCACTGTGATCCTGGAAAATAGAGATGATCCAGAAATGTTCCCACCCATTTGTATTTCAGAAAATGGCTTATAACTTAGAACCATTCTTTCTCATATGACTCAGACAAGACTTGCTTATGATCCCCTGTTTACCAATAATAGTCCTCAACACACCCATCAAATTCCTATTCTTTGCCTCATAAATGATTAGCTGAACTGTTTTCCCCTACTGACCAATCTCGAAAAAATACATAACTTGACTAAACTTTACTCAGGTTTCTTCCTTCCCCATAGGTCCCTGGACTTTAATCCACCCTTTAGCTCCTGCTGAAAACTAACTGGAGGCTTTCCCAGATGAACTGTCCCAGATCCACTGTCCAATCTCAGATCAATGACTGGCAATGTTAACCAAAGACATTCGCAGATGAATTGTCCAATCACACCACAAATTCATCCCTTCTCCCATAACTGATTTTTTCTAGCCATGTCTATTCATCCCTATAACTTAAAAATCCTTTTCTGGCTGACCCTTGAGACCCCTGTAAATCTCACAGTCAGAACACCCTCTTTGTGGCAGTAGTAGTCCCTCTTTCCCTATTGCAGCTCTTCTCCCCACTTACTGCAATATCTTTTTGAATAAAAACCCTTCTTATATAAGTCCAGATTTGTTTTTGATTTAACAACACCATGCCTTACCAAAGAAATAAAAGGTATTACCTAGCAAAAGTATAAATTTCAGAATTTATTGAACTACTTACACAAAAATGTCCTAGTGAGGAAAAATTTCATTTAAATATCTAAATTCTTAATAGGAATTCTAACATTTTTCTTGTATTAAAACTCTTATCTAAAATTATTATCTGGAAGAATAGCTATGCTAAATATCTCAAATAATTACTACTTTTGACTGAAATGTTAAAGTTTTTTAAAAGATAAAAATCAAAGCCAATTTAAAATGATATGACATCATATGTCACAGCAGTAAGTTAAAACCTCGAAAGTGATTTCAGAAGTCTAATTATTCTTAAATGTTTCATGTTGTGCCCAGTCACTGTGTTCTAAATATCCTATATCATTTTGCCTGTAAGAAAACAGGCTCTGAATACAGCTTTTACTTCTCCTGAGACTGGTGAAGACAGATCTACAGGGACTGGGTTATAAGCTATTGAAAAAAAAACTTTCCATGTGGAACAGAGCACTTCCATCAACTTTGCCAGGTCATCTAGATTTATTGCATGTGTCCTCATTTTCCTTGCTTGACTTCATTTACTGCTGCTTCCTGTGATCTTGGATTTTGTGTTTTCCCTTGTATATATTGGGAGCCCTCTTTTGTGGATTCATCCATTTCTGTTTCTGCTTTTAGTCTTAGCTAGTTTGTAGCATCAATCTAGAATCTCTCCCAAATCTACTTCAATGTTTTTCCTTTGCTGTTCCTAATTTACTGAATTTTCAGACATGTAAGGAGCCAGGCTTTACTGATGGTAAAGCACATAATAGCTTCCAAATGGCTTTGATGTTGATGTTAAGCAGGGAAGACAAAAGCAATGAGCAATGACTTTTCTGACACTGCACGGGCAAATACTGGGTTGGTTAGGCATTCGTATTTAAAAAAAAAAAAGTTAGGTAGGGATAAACTGCCTTTATTAGAATGGTTGTCAAATACACCCACGAGCCACACACACGTCTACACTCACACACAGACACATGCACCCATTTTTACATCCAGGTCTCTTACATATCAAAGCCTGACAAGGATCTGTATGGCTGCACTTTGCTGTTATATAGCTTCATTTTCTTTTAAATGGACACAGCTTTAGATGTTAACTTTAGCTTTATTGCATTTGTACAAAAATCTTGAAAATTTCTCTAAGGGGGTTGGCCCCACACCATGTTTTCCTCTCCCCAAGCATGCTAAGGACAGGTATAAGCAGATTTTCTTGTAGGCAACTGACAGTTTGCATTTAGATAAAATATATTTCAATGAAATTATTTTTATTATTCCATTTAGTAAATTGCTGATTTGGGTGATAAGTACATATCCACTGTCATATATTTTATCGATAGATTTTTCTTTGGCTTAGAATGATTTTAAAGATAGAAGAGAAAATTGATTCTATAATTTAGCTATGATGCTTCTAACAAGGCAAACTTCTCACAAACTCTTTATTTAGACAGGTCTGTAAATAGGAGTGCTGTGTCCTCTGCCTCCTTCTTTTGACTCAGTAGTCTTCAGCATCACCAGCACAGATGGCAAGCAGAGATTTTTCATAATGCCCTGAAGCAAAATTCTGAAACAACCACACAAAAAAACAATGTATTTGAAATAAAATATCATAGTATTTCCAAAAAGAAGCATGATTCCTCTGAATTACAACGAGAAAGATCCATGGGCCATTACCGTTTCCAAAACTGTTCACTCTTTTCATCTAAAAATTTAATATGTTCTGAGAACTATTCCCAGTGGAACTTATTGGAAAATAATAGCCTGGTGATAGTCAATAGAATAGGGTTTATATAAAGTTGATTGAACCCTAATGTGTATTTATGAAAAGAATAACTCACAGTAGAATTAAATCTCCTCAACTTTAAAAGAGGTGTACTAATATTGTTGTTATAAGTCAGCTTAGAGTCTGGAGGGCAAATTGACGATATGCCTCCAAAGACTTAAAAGCATTTACACTCACCAATGCAGTAATTCTACTTCAAGAAATGTATCCTAAGGAAATAGTGATCAATTATTGATGAGCACAAAAATTTATACTAGAAAATATAGACAACATTATGCATAATAGTGAAAAAGTAAAAATCAATATTTAAAATATGGGATAGTTTATGTATTTTATAACTTATACAGTGGAATACCATGATTCAGTAAAAGTATTCCTTTTTGTAGTAAAGCATATTAATTTTATATATATTTTTAAAAACAGCACCTACAACATTTCATTACTGATTGTCTGTGGTGAAGAATAAGGGCAATTTTTATCTCCTTTTTATGATCTTCTATAGTTTCTAAGTTTTTTAAAACAATAATAGAAAGAAATGGGATTATAAAAACTATGTTAAAAATCAACTATCATATTAATGTTCTCTTACAAAGTCGTGCAATTATAATTCACTGTTTTAAATGCATTTAGTAAAGTTACATTAATTACATGTAGACTTTGAGGTGGCTTGGTTAATTGAAGTATATATGTTAGAATTCACTTATTCATTTAGAAAATGAGTTTTGACGTTTCTCAATGAAAAATGTTCATCACCCTTTAAAGTTTAGGGTTTTGAAGGTAGGTGCAAGGGCAGTTTTATCAAAATAAAGGAATAAAATGTTTCTTAACTCCTGCAATGTCTTTTTTGGAGCAACTTTGGTTATGCAAAGGCTTATAGGGTCTTCTGTTGTTTTTATGGTCTTTTGGTCTTAGGTTGTCAAGTTGCTTCTGGATCACTTTTAATAAACTAAAAAGCTATTTTGTGCAATTGAAAATTTCAGTGTAAAGCAATGTGAACAGGTAACAGCACTCAGCTACACGCAAAGTGTAAGGTAAGATATATTCTCAGGGCCTTGTGCTTGGTATAATACCCTGGTGATGCCATCCCAAAATTCTTTATAATTATTTGAATGAGAGTTTAAATATTTTAATTTTAGATTGGGTGCCAAAAATTACATGTGTAGCCCTGTATATCCTAATAATTCTTTGCTAGGTTTTATCAAAATCCAGACTAAAGCTTAGACATATTAGAATGGACAAATTTGTTTGTTTACTTCAGAATCATTGCTGCTTTGCCCTTCAACAGCTAAAGGGGTGCATAGAATTTTACATAACTATCAAAGTTAAATTCCTGCACGTTACCAGTTTATAGGATTCCACTGGCTGCCCTGCCTTCTATGACAATATGAGAGGAGAACTGAACTGATCTAAGAAGCCTTTTCACAGTTAGTGTGGCCTTATTGTAAATCGTACCTTTCCTGATACTGATCATGCTCAAAATTTAACTCACAAAGCCCAATTACACAATTAAGGGATGAATACTTTACATGACTCCATCAACAATTTTTGTTTGAAACACATAAAAAATTCCCTTACTGAGATGAAGGGAGCTCCTCATTTAGCCCTTGTTGATGCACTAAATACTGTCCGATGGACTAAAGTAGATCATCTTGTCAGAATAGTTAACTTTTTAGATTCTAACACAAAGTTACTTAAAGCTCTTATATCAGTTTTAAAAAATGATAAAATCTGGGTGAAAATAAATCACGTATAGGAGATTTACTTTGATGTCATGAAACAGTGATTTTCCGTATCTCTCTTTGTATCGTTTTCTGATGGTCATCAGATCTATTTCACTTCTGGCGATTAGGATCCTGATTACAGTTTTATTATGGAAACCGAAGTCCTAAAAGATACAGAGAAGGAAAGAAAAAAATTGGAAAATGGTACCTTAAAGTTAATCTGTCTAATATAGACTCAACCTCTTTTCTGTGGCTGTTTATTCATTCTGTAGTCCTCAAACACTGGCATGATGATCGGGGGAGTGCCCACCTCTGACTCCCATATCCTCCGAGAGTTCGCCTTCTCTCATACGGTGTACACACAGTGAAGTATTCTACCTGTTTGACTTCTTTCCTTTGCTTTATTTATTTATTTTGTTGAAGTATAACTGACATAATTTTGCCTATTAATTCCAGATGTATGTCATAGTGATTCAGTATTTTTATAAAAAATTACAAAATGTTTCCCATCAATCTAATTTTTCACCATACAGTTTTTTGCCTTACAGTTATTGCATTCCCTAAACTGTATGTTAAATCAGAGTGAGTTATTTATCTTATAACTGGAAGTTTGTACCTCTGAATTCCCATTAGCTATATCACCTGTTCCCTCACCCCTCTCCCTTGGTGACCAGCCGTTTGTTTCTTGTATCTGTGAATCTTTTTCTGTTTTGTTTATTTATCTGTTTTGTTTTTTAGATTCTACACATAAATGAAATAATATGGTATTTGTCTTTCTCTGACTTATTTAACTTAGCATAATACCCTCTAGGTCCATCCATGTTGTTGCAAATGGGAAGATTTCATTTTTTTTAATGGCTGAGTAATAGTCCTGTGTCTGTGTGCATGCATGCGTGTGTGTGTGTGTGTGTGTGTGTGTGTGTGAAACATTCTTTATTGATGGAAACATAGGTTATTTCTTGGCTATTGTACATAATACCACAATGAACATAGGGACACTTATATCTCTTCAAATTGGTGTTTTTATTTTCTTTGAATAAATTCTCAGAAGTAGAATAGCTGAATGGGATGGTAGTTCTATTTTTAAGTTTTTCAGGAAACTCAATACTGTTTTCCATATTGGCTGCACCAATTTACACTCACACCAACTCTGTATGAGGATTCTCTTTTCTCCACATTCTTGCCAACGCATGTTATTTTTTGTCTTTTTGATAATACCCAATCTGGCAGGTGCAAGGTGATATCTTATTGTGGTTTTGATGTGTATTTCCCTGCTGATTAGAGATATCAAGCATCTTTTCATGAGCCCATTGGCCAGTTGGCCATCTGTATATTGCCTGTAGTGGAACTGCTGGAGTGGTGTGGGTCAGGGGCCTCGGGCATGCTGGGGCTGCCCTAGCAGGCCGGGTAGAGCATCTGGACCCTGTTTCTGTCTCTGCTATCAAGGTGGAGGAGAAATGTGAAAATTGGTATGTGTTCACACCTCTGACCCTGGACAGACTTCCAATAGTTCCTCACCCATTTGGTGGATGTTTTATAGTTAATGAATGAATTTCCTTTACTTACAGTATATTTGCCCTTTATACTGCTGTTTCATCGCTGTGCCCGGTGAATCTGGTTCATAGTGATCTGTGCACAGGCACCTCAGTGATATCCCTCCCTACTATAGGTCTTTGTGTAGAGGTGACTCTGTCTCCAACTCTCCTATCCTTCTCTGTGTGGACCCTTCATTATTTGTTGTGCAGAAGCTGCTCAGCTTTCAGTTGTTCTTCAGGAGGAATTGCTCCATATGTAGGTGTAGATTTGGTGTGTCGGTGGGAGGAAGTGAGTTCAGGATCTTCCTACATTAGCATTCGGGCCCCCTTCCTATTTTACTTCTTAAATGTCCCGTAATATCTATTTCCATTGTCACTACCTTGATGCTGGCCCTTATCATTTCACCCTGATCCTGCAATATTTCCTTTCTTTCACAACCCGGCCAACCTTCACATTCTCTACTTCCTGATTCTGCAATAGTTCCTTCCTTTGAGCCTGGTCAACCTTCACACTGTCTCCGTCACACTGCATTATAAAATACAAATCTGATCCTTTGCTCTTTCTAGGTAAAAATTCTAGGCCAGTGAGGGAGGGGGTTTTGAATTATGTTAGAGGAACATTGATATGTCTGAGTGAGACAGCAATTACATTTTTATTTTACAGTTTATTACTAAAAATTGTAAAAAAAAATCCAGGTATTTGAAATATTTTTGGATTTAAACTCAAATACTGAAAAATAAAAAATCAATTCCTGCATACTAGCTCCAGAAAGAATGTTGCTTTATAAACCAAGTTCAATTTGTCTTTTCAAATGGAATAATGGGGACATCCAGTGGCCAAGGAGCATAATATATATATATATGTGTGTAGAGATACACATATATATGTGTGTGTGTGTGTATATATATATGTGTATATATATATATATATATATTTGGCATAATAAAATTCTTGATGTCTGAATGTTTTGGGTATAGACCTCTAAGCAATCTTTTCATAATTCGAGGTAAATAAATTATTTACCCAAATTTCCATATTTAAATTGTATATCATTCACTTAGAGTGCACTAGAGAAAAATACCTGCAATTTTCTTTGGTTAGGAGTAGTGTAAACAGCTTTGACCAATATTTTACATTTGAGGTCATCATATGTCAAAGATTAAATTATTTGAATATACAATCCTCCTCTTTACCTCTAAACCAGTTGTAAGTACATGCATTTTCATTTTTGCATTGAAAGACACAGAGAAAGAATTTTTATTTATTATTAGAATAAGTAGCCCTCAACTTGGACAGATTTGGAATCAAACTAATTATGCTTATTTCCCCATGGTCATTCACAAGTGAAACTTCATTCTCTTTTTAGAGAAGGACATTGTTGAAATCATTCCATAGCATTGCCCAATACATTATTTAAAATTTTTTTAAATCAAGTCAATTTTTTTTCTGCTTGGAAATAAAGTAAAAGCAGAGAGCTATGAGCATAGGATACATGTGTTCTGAGGATACATAGGTTGGTTCTTGTATGTAAATAAAAAATACTCTTTACAAAAGATATATAATAGAAATATTCTCAAGTATTATTGTATTATCCCAGGTTGCTAGCTACTTTTAAGAAGTTGGTCTGTAAAAACAACTTTGAGGATAAAACAGACTTTTAAAACTACTGACTTTAAAAAAAATAATTTTCACAAAGTTTTTGAGATATGATAGATGTATAATGATTTGTATTAGAACTTTTCTTTTTCTAAGAATGTGTTATGCACATTGTGGATAAAATGTGCATTGTCTCATGCATTTAAGTGTTTGTTTCTTTGAAAATAAATGCACCAAAGGAAGTGTGATCGACTATCACACTAAATATGAACAACATTCTCATTTAATTACAAAATAGATTATTGTTATCCAGCCATCTCTTCTTAAAGTACTTTCTAAACACTTTAAGTTTAAAAATAACCACTGGCATTATTTCATGTTTTTTTTTTTTTAATTTCAGAAATGTAGCAATTTCTTACTAAGGGTTTATAATGTTTTGACATTTCCTGCTTGATACTATATGTTTTGTGCTTGAGTTAAGTATGAAGTAGGGGTCTTTGGCAAAACACAAAAGCTTTTGGGTTTGCCAGCTTCTTCATATGCTAAGAAGTGCTAAAGCACATGGGGGAGATAGACCCCATGGAGTCATACTTCTCAAGTAACTCAATTTGATGCAGAAAGCAGAGCATTATTTATTTGGTTGTTCTCATTTTGGTGTATAATACATTTTTTTCCCCACTTGAGCATATTTTGTTTGAAATGAATATGTTTGTATACAAGTTCAAAAATGTTTAAATAATAAAAGTAAACCTAATGCTTTGAGAAAATAAACATGATTATCTGGGAAAATTTTAAAAATATGTGGGTCATACTTACATGGATTGCACTATATAGTCTATAAGCAAAATAGGCTGGTTTATCTCGAATGCAGAGAACTAGGAAAAATCAGAGGAAAGAAAAGAAAATTTGAGAATGACAACATATATTTTCTTCAGAATTTGGGAAACAATGAAAACACTTCTTTTTTTCTGTTAAAATCCTGGGAGAGTGAAACTTTTTGAGTCCTATGTGGGAAACCTCATTGTACATTGTAGTAAAATTTCAATATTTAAAATAGTGGTAAAACTATAACCTATTAAAAAATGTAAAGCAACAATATTCTAATGACTCATTCAGGTTTTTATTTAGTCTATGTCTTTCTCTTGGAGATCTCTTAGTTCTTTCACAGTGTCTAGTGAAGAAAAATGTGTCCCTTTTACCTGAAAATTAAATAAAGCATAAAAGAGACCCATGACCTGAGCCAAAATCAAGAGTCACATGCTCAACCAGTTGAACAACCCAGGCGTCCCAAATCTGAGATCTCTTAAAAACAAACAAACAAACAAACAAAAACCTGGATGGGTGATAAGGGGCCTGGAGTACTGTTAGGAGTCATCTAATCAAAACCATTATGACATTAGAACCATTTAGAACCTAGTGAACATTTGTCCTTAATGGAGGTCATTTGATTATTATTGACATTCAATAATGTTTATTTGAATAAGTAAATAAATTAATAAACAAATGAGTAACATATGTGAGGCTATAACTTCTGGGCAAAATAAAGTCATCACAACAGTGTTTTCTCTACAGTTCAAATAATAATTTTAGGTTGTAAGACCATGCCTTCATCTTTTACATTTATTTATAACTGTGAACTTCATAGAACACTCTTGAGTCTCTGCTAGAATGTGGACACTTTCATTGCTTTTATTGTTGTTTTACTGTTCCATTTGCACAGCCTAAATCAATGGCCACAATAGTGGATGACTCAATAAATGTTTATTGAATAAATGAATGAATCAGTTAAATTGTTTTCTGTTATTTCTCATGTCCACTATTTCCTTTTACCTACTGCTTTGTTTGTGGTATGGTATATAGTGGAAAGAGAGCAATCTTGGAATTCAGATGACATGGGTTCTAGTCATAACTTTGTTGCTCATTAGTTGATGGACTTTGAAGTAGTCAATTAACCTCCTTGGCCTTGTTAAATGAGTTGCAATGTGATATATTATTAAACTATTTTGAAAATTAGCCAAAACAAATGTCCCATATTCTCAGAAAAACACACACATACTCATATATTGTATACTATTTTAAGGATTTCATAGACCCCACTAAAACTTTTTAATGGAACCCTAGCTTGAAACTCCTTTAGAAGCTAAGGTATAAAAATTATGTTCCTTGCCATCTCAAATGCCCGTGTATGTTTGTGCCATTCTAGGAATGGAAAATCATAATATACATTTATTCAACAAATGTAAATGGTTACTTGATGTGTGTTCTTTATGGGGACATTTCACAAAGACATTTCATTTGTAGTTCCTACAATGTATGCTGTCAAGTCATAATACAGAACAAGGTACAGCATAGTGGTTTCATAGTAGTTGTTATGGATAACTACCACTGTTTTCTTCTCTATGGGAAGATATCTTTTCTTAAGAAAGAGATGAAAAAAAAAAAAAAAAGAAAGAGATGGAAGTATGTCCCTTTCACAATAGCCTGGAGAAATCACTATTGAGTAACAACTTGGTAAATTTTTGTTTATGGTAGAACTTACTCCTAAAGGCAAAATATTAAAGATGATGACAAAAAGACTCTTCCACTTGGAGAAAAGGAAGCCAGATTTCTAGCATTTATCTGCTTTTTAACAAGGGAATGGAAATCAGTACATATAAATGAGTTCAAAGGTATGAGATCCCAGTTACCTGAGAGAGTGAGATTTCAATGTTTGCCAGTATGAAAGTTGAACCAGCTATTATGGAAGGGTATTAGTTCATTAAAGTTATCAAGTTGCCAGTTCAGTGCATTGTATGAGTAGCTAATGTACTTTTCCTCTATAGAGTTAACATCGTCACTAAATAATTAAATTCAGGGAAAGTAACTCAATGAAGAGCAAAGTCATGCATGTTTAATTCAATCAGAGCTAATCAGCACTTATTGTGGAATCGAAGGTCTGCTGTACACCAAATAAATCATTACTTACCAATTGCGACTAGCAACTCTTGGAAGTATCCATCATAGCATTCATTAATGGCATCTACTATGTCTTGCCCAGAAATATTTTGAAATTCCTGGAAAACTTCAACAAATTGATATAATTCAAAGGAGATTTTGTTCATATTATGATTTTAAAATATAAATATTGTAAATTTAAAATATAAATATTGGTTAGCTTGTTACACATAATGAAAGTAAATAAAATATGGGGGTACAGGTTGAGTTGGAGTAGGCTTTCACAATTTTTATAGTGTTTTATATATGTAGAAAAAAACATAAAACAATTTTTTAACTAAAAGAAACAGAAAAGTATAGAAGCCAAACAATATGCAAACTAATATGAATGCACTTCTAAGACAAATATGACGGCTTCACATAAATTATGACATTAATGATAATCTCCTTGACTTGTAATGAACTAGTTAAACCATGATTACTATATTCTCTTCAAGAAAACATCTAATAGGCCTAATAGAAAATAGCTAATTTATTTGAGTAAGTTCTCCATCAGAAACAGAGATGATTTTGAAAGATTCAATATTTAAAGTTTATATAATTCAATTTTTGGAAAAAATAAAATTATAAGAAAAATTTATTCCTTAGGAATGTCATTAGATAAGACATTCTGTATAAATATAATTCAAAATAAGTACCTTTGTGATCACTGACTTTCCTCTATATGTAACATTTCCCTTTTTTGCCCTTCTAGTTAACTACTTGCTTTCTATTAAACTATCAGTTAAGTAGCTGAAAAGAAACCTGATTAATAATTACCAAGCCACAGTTGTTGATAGCTTTTGTTGCACAGGATCATTTGCAGCATGGTTTTGTGTTCCCCTGTCTTCTGCTGACAGGCTTCCCACAGGACCTGAAACATCATATTGCTAGGAAGTAGCTTCATAACCACCACAGACCATTTTAACAAAGGTTTTTCATAGTCACTTTGAGATCTGGTTCTAGTTACCATTGCATCCTGAGCAGCCATAGCAGGGTCTGTGTATCCTTCCTCTCTGTTTCCCTGTAAAATAAGCACAGGTTTTCCTTTGTAAATTTTCTTGATTAACAACCCATATAGGATTATTGGGACAAAAATCTTTGAACCACCAAAAACATTGCTAATTCCTTAAAAAATTTTATCATTATTTGAAATTAGTCTACATTTGTTGAATATTATATGAAACATAGGTCCTTTTTAAAAATGGGGGTTTTATCTTTTCTTTGCACCAGTGGTAATCTTTCAAAGGCATTGCAGTGTTTTTACTCTGATGACTCTCTATGCAGTATCTTCTTCCCATCAAACTGGGCATCATCCAAGGCCTGGTAGTGGGTAGTACTATTGGATTTAACATTTTTGGAGTGAAAATGCAGAGAGAAAGAATGAGTTAATATTCAGTCTCTGACTTGTCAAATAGGATACATGCAACAAAATAATAATGAAATCCAGATTTTGTAGAGTAAGAATATTTTACAAATTTGTATCATGCCCACCACTCCCACCCATTTATCATATAAAGAATAAATATGGCCAAGTTGATTAGAGATTCTATTACAAATAGGAGGGAAGGAGGGCTAGCCAGTGCAGGAGCTTCTGATCTCCAAGGATTATGACTGTACGGTCTGCGGGGAAGAGTTCAGAGAGACATGTGATTAGACAGTTCATTTACTATTTCCCTTGGGTTGAGATCTGGAGGGAAGGCTTTTTCTTCGTTTCTTTTCTTTTTTTTTTCTTTTCTTTTCTTTTCTTTTCTTTTCTTTTCTTTTCTTTTCTTTTCTTTTCTTTTCTTTT